>NC_080795.1:51036180-51128680 GCF_028018385.1 Neofelis nebulosa
TCTGCATTCTCTTTATAATTCAGAGCCGCAAGAGATCTGTCTAATCTTGGAGATCTGATCCAGTATCATTTAGGGAAAAAAAAAATCCTTGATAATAATTCTACCATTCAGATTAGTGAAAGCAGTAAAGCCTTACAGCTTCTGTCATCTTAAAAAGATATTATGAGACAGGGGAATAAGGACGTGGATTATGGTTTGGGAGATTTAGTTGTTTGTAAAAATAAAATGATTAGTACAGTTATTATTCAAGTTTTTAATCAACAAAAGCAAATGGCATCTGTTTGTTATCATTCTTTCTACAGAAGACAAAGGCTCAGGTCCCAATGGTGCTGACTGCTGGTCCCAAGTGGCTACTGGATGTGACTTGGCAAGGAGTAGAAGACAACAAAAACAACTGCATTGTGTACAGCAAAGGTAAATGCAGGAATCATTTCCCTCTCTCTTTGCGAGTTTTGGAACCTGAGCATTGCACAACAGCACCCAGTGAGCGGGGAATGAGAATGCAAAGTGACATTTGATCCCCTCTCTTCTTTTTCCCTCCTGAATCTCTCTAACCCGTGTTGTCAGCAAAGCCTACTGGGCTTTTTCTGTACAAAACATGACAGAAAGTGTTATACCATTAATTACTTAGCACTGCACACATTTACCTAACCCTGCATTTGAGTGGTGTGACTGGAGCCTTCCTTGCTGTTAGCTTTATTGATAGCCAGTTTGATGAAATCCCAGGTCCCTCTCTCTTAGACATTATCTACAGAAAGCAAATTCCTTTGAAACTTAGCAATTCGTGTCAAGGTGCATGCTCCAGGAGGCATTGCATTCCAGACACTGTCTTGAAATCACTCATGATGGGGATAGCTGAAAATGAAACCATTGCAAAGACGGAGAATTCTTCCCCATGGTGATTTCTGAAGGGCAGGAGGCAAATGGGAAAGAGGAAGCCGATGGCTTGCAGTGCTTTGCCTTTGATTTGCTCAGTGTGGCATCAGCCCAGACTGCCGTCATATAGATACACCCTGGCTACAAAGGAGCCCAAGTTCCGGGATGGCATTCCCAGCGCAGTCCCCTGTTCGTGTGTGGTGTCATTTGGGACACTTTTCTCCACCTTCAGGTCGTGGGCCCCAGCTCTGTACTCTTACAGAGAAATCCCTAATCGTGCTTCTTCGTAAATATTGCAAAACCTTGGGCTTCGCGTGTTTAATTTCTTTTAGCTTTCTTTTTTAACAAAATAGACCTACTGAGATCAAAGATTTATTTGCACAGTGAACCTAGAAACCATAAAAGCGTACAAGGGAACAAGCAAATAAGCACCCCTATCAATATATTAACATATAAAACACTAATCATAACATCAAAGACTCTTAAAAACTTGCTAGAAACAATTACAACTTGTTCCTATAATCATTACAATTTGTACACTTATAAGAGGATTGCCTTTAAACTACCATAAGCCTTTGAAAGTTGAAACACCGGAAAGAGGGAATTTGTGAGCTTAAAAAACAATCTGCACACCAGGATCTGATTATATTCCTTTTCCTTCTATAATTGCTGGTCCCAAACCTACTCATTTTCTAACCTGAAATACCTGTGGTATGCTGGTGGGAGCTTTTAACTAGAAGGGAAGTGAGATTTTCCCAGGATATGTCAACATGATCTATCAAAGTGGAAGGAAATGGTATAGTGAACCAGCTTACCAGTGCCCACGTTCAGAGTGCAGAAATACAAAAGAGACCTTGGAATGCAGGCTTAATCACTAGGAATAAATGGTTGTTGTATAATGTCTTATCTCCGCGATGGTGGTATAATATGGAGGAACCAAGGGAGTAGCTGTTCTCTTGTCATAATCCAGATCCACTGCATTTTTAAATCAGCCATTCTTCGGGGAGCAATGGTTGTTATTTTGCTATATAAGAAATATGACAAAATTGCAGTTCTGTGTTCAGCGGAGTACTCTAACTCGAACACGTTTATGTTTGTATTATGGTTGGCAGTAAGTAATTTGGAGCAATTTATGGAAGGTTACTCATTAATTAACGCATGAAGCAGATCTTGAGCCCAACTAGTTGCTGGCCTCGTACATGGCTACTAATAGCCACCATTACTCGGCACCCCTGAATCCTCTCCATGGTACTTCCATACCAGCCATGTGTGCTTCTCTCATTCTTCTCCATCACCTTGTTTTTGTTTTTTTTTTATTTTTTTTAATGTTTATTTATTTTTGAGACAGAGAGAGACAGAGCATGAACGGGGGGAGGGTCAGAGAGAGAGGGAGACACAGAATCCGAAACAGGCTCCAGGCTCTGAGCAGTCAGCACAGAGCCCGACACGGGGCTCGAACTCACGGACCGCGAGATCATGACCTGAGCTGAAGTCGGACGCTTAACCGACCGAGCCACCCAGGCGCCCCTCCATCACCTTGTTTTATGATCATTATCATATGGGTTCAAGAAAAGAGTAACAAAGTTAAAAATTCGGGGAAAAAAAAGTAAGAAGTTAGCCATTAACTTTTAGTAAAAGAAAAAAGTAAACAGGGATTATTGCCTTGCTTTCCAGTCTACTCTGTAATTACCGAGGGCAAGAACTGTCTTAGTCACCTTCCTATCCTTGGTATGGTATGCTGCTATAAAGAAAAAAAAAAGTACTCAATAAATATTGATTTGTTGACCAGATAAACAAAGGATGTGTAGTTGCCAGAAACGGTCACAGGAATTTCATATACTCGAATGATGAACCATAAGAATCACTGCTATTTAATGGTTCTTAACCTGCAAAAGGTAATTTGATATTGTTCAACTTAAGAACTATTGGTATTGTGGTACAAAGAGCGGGTAGTGCAATATTTACTGCATAGGCATCATTTCATTTTATCTTCATTTACTACCTCCTATGAAGTAATTAATATACTACTCCATGTTGCAAAAGGTGAAATGGAGAATTAGGTGGGTTGAGTAATGGAGTGGGGTTCAAATGTACCTTTGTGTAACTTAGGGTCTGAGTTACAGACATTAGAATAATTTCTCCCGGCATTAGGCTTTCAAACAGCTTAATAAGATAAGTAGCTTTTTAAAAATTATTTTACATAGTTTGGCATTCTTTTTTTGATTATTGTTAAACGTTTATTTATTTTTGACGGAGAGAGACAGGCAGAGCATGGGTGGGGGAGGGGCAGAGAGAGAAGGAGACACAGAATCCGAAGCAGGCTCCGGGCTCCGAGCTGTCAGCACAGAGCCCGACGCGGGGCTCAAACTCATAGACCACGAGATCAGGACCTGAGCTGAAGTCGGATGCTCAACCGACTGAGCCACCCAGATGCCCCTGCATAGTTTGGCATTCCCATTGAGAAAGATAGTATGGCTGTTCTTGGTCATGGAGACCTAGCAATGGAGCCAAATTTGAAAACAGGTCTTGATGGTTCCAAACCCTATACTCCTACTGTGTAACTCTGACTTCCCCTTGCCATTTTATATGATGAGTAAATTCTTCCAAGTCAGTCAGGTATTTATGCCTGAATAGTGCAAAGATCTATGTTAGAGTATGACACTCCCCAATTGCATTACTCAGAACCCCAAGTGCATTAAAGAACAAGCCCTATGACCTAATATTGCCTATTGTGGCCCCTCTTGAAAACTCACAATGCCTGCTGATATGAATGCTCTGAGAAGTTCTGTAGTGAACCAAAACAAAACAAAACACCAATTTAACTCATTTGGCCATATGAGATAGGTAGATAGATTTTTTTTTTCTTTTCCTTTCCAGTGGACACCCATTGCAGTTAGTGTTCTGGATAACACACTCAAAAACCCTTCTGTAAATTCTGTTCTGATACCCTAGATGGACTTCGAAGGCCTGATACTAATTCCTAGTATTCAGATTGCCTTTGGAGGGAGGGAATAACTCACCCAGAATATGTCTCCAAGTTCTGTGAATACCTTAATATGCTGGGATTGTACCAGGGATCATTTGAGTCATGGAAAATATGACCCAAGAAAGCACTTCTATCAGGACCTTGTGGGCTGTGAGCTTGCTGTCTTCATAGGCAGCAGGTATGATAAGACTCCTCAAAGCAAAAGAGTTTTGTAGCTGGAAGGTTTTAGCAATTTAGATTTAGTAAGTATTGGCTTGGGCATCCGTAATGTGTGAGGCATTTTCATAATACGTATGTTACTTATAAGCTGGGACTGTTTTCAAGTGATAGAAATCCAAATGAAATTGGCTTATGCAAAAAAAAAAAAAAAAAAAGAATTACAGAGTGTGCGTGCGCGTGCGTGTGTTGGGGTAAGGAGATTCATCTACTCATAAAACAGAGTCTAAGGATGTTCTGGACTTCAGGAACAGCTTAATCCAGTTGCTCAAACGTGGTCCCCAGGTTGTCTCTATCCTCTGCCTCTTCTTTCTTGCATGGGTTTCATTTTCAGAAATGCTCTCCTCAGGTAGTGGGAAGCTCCAAAGTAATTCTGCCAGCACAGCACTTCCAATGAAACGCAGCTTTCCTGGGTTTTGATTAGGGCACATCACATACCAATCTTTGATCCAATTAAACACTCTCCCTGGCAGACTACAATCATCCTTAGAGTAGAATTAACCCCACGTGAGCCACGAAGATGGAAAAGAAATAGTTTCCCAAATGAAACCAAAGTGCTGGTGCCAGATACAAAAGAGGTGTTGCTTGATGGGCTTAGATGCCACACGTTATTCCTAACATCTAAGAAGCTCTCGCCAAAGACGACAAATGAATTCCTGAGGCGAAAATTACATTTCCGTGTTTTGTTTTCTAGCTAAGAACCTAAATTACTCATGGATTCTATGCCAGAATCACTATTATAAGGACCTGGCCATCTGAGAAGATATCAGTACCTATTTACAAATAGAATGTAAAAATGCATATGTTTAGCATTTTTTAAAATTGGCTGGACTGTGAAATTTTTGATATCATTTTCTTATGGTGTGTTAGATAGGCCACTTAATGTGTAACTATTACCATTTGAGAGGTATACTTAGTTCTTAAAGTATTATTAAATGTGAGCTAATAGCAAAATTAAATGTAACTGTAGTTTTCATTTCCAGGGTGTCCATCAAATAATTATTATAAAATTATATTATATCACTTAGTGCTTTGTGACAGGCTGCCATCATCTTGTTTCATCAAAGTAAAAAAGTATAGTATTTTGGCATTAATATTGTAATCTGATGTACTTTTTTCCTGCCTCAACTACCCCCTGTCATTCCAGAAAGTAATTAGCTCAACCAGATATTGATGGACCAGACCTGTTGGGTCATCTGTTTCTGGCCATTATTCTCAACAGACTCCAGATAATTCTAATTTACTTATCTCCAATGGAAAAATACTAAAAAGCACCATGCTGAAGTTAAAGGGAGGATGCTGGGGGGTAGGATTAGCAAGGTCTGCCCACTAATTCCTAAAATCCACTGGTGCCTGTTGAGCCTTGGAGATTGACGTTTCTTCTCCATAAACCATGGTGTTCTTTACTTCATAGTGTTTGCACAGTATGGTGACCTTTCTCACATTGTAAAAGTAAATAGGTTGTTTTTGAATACTCAGAATTAAGCCATTAGCATGTGGGTTTCTTCATTCAGTTCATTTCCAATAAGGAACAATTTAGTTTTTCATGGAGTTGTTATTTCAGTGTAGCCACATTCTCTAGGTGTCAAGATTAAGAGAATCAATGTTGCCAGTCAAAAGAGTGAAAAAAGTATCGGTTAACTCCCACTCCCACCTTAACCACAGAAGATTTCTTTCCATATGAAAACACCGTATCAGGGTAAAATAACTATTGCTGGTATGTAAATTTGGGCAAATCATGTACCCTCTATAAATCTTGATTTCCTCCGTTGTAAGAGTGGGATAGCAATGGCCATGTTGCAGAATTTTTGAGAGGGAGAACCCTTAACTGTGTATATTATTATAAATACTGTATTGCTAATTATCTTCTACTCAATCTCATTTGCTTTTGTGAACATGTCAGTACAAACCCAGAGGAAATGAAACCAGGTCTTTATGTTGGTATCAAGCAAATGTGCAGGAAAACATCCTCATCTGGTAGCAGATTTGTAGCCACGCATTCCAGAAGTCTTACTCGGTTACTGTTGAACCCACAGTATCCCCAGACAACTGTATTACAGAATTAAAGGCCTGAAGCCTTTGCCTGAAGATGCTCTTAGAGTTTTCCCTTGGACACATGCTATTTTTATTTTTAAAGAAGTCTTACATAAAATGTCTAGTATAAAGACGATAATGATCATATTATTAATACTAATATAGCAGTCACCTTTTTTAAACACTTATTCTATGCAGACATTGCTTGAAGTACTATACCTACAGTTTCTTATTTGCTATTTCGACAGACTCATGACAGAAGCAGCATTATCCCCACTTTACAGATGAGTAAACTGAGGTTTCGATAAATTAATAATTCGAGGATCTTTGGCTCCTACATGGTGACGTTGGGATTCAATCTTGAGCACGTGGACTTCAATTCCCAATTGGACAATTAACAGTGTTCTGATAATGCCCTTCCCTGAGCCAAGATTGCAAGTTATTGTTCTTCTCCACAAATTTGTATATGTGTTTATCAGGAAATCTGCTTTTCCCCCCTCGTTCTGTGGTTGGCTTCAAGAACTAAAATAGCAGTGACAGCAGTGCTTTATGCTAATATATCTGTTACTTTTAAGACCACAGCAGTTTAAAGCCACATGGAAGACATATCTCAAAATCCTTCTGTGACCATCCTCAGAGTTCTGATTTTGCTTGTTTGCACAAGTGTAACCACGCAATGAGTTCATCTCAACTTTCATTGATTGTCCGCTATGTTCAAGATCCTATAGGTACTGTTGAAATAATGACAGAAATGCTAGTAGGACCTAACTTGGATGAGCAGTGTTCTACACCCTGACTAAATTGATCAACTTTTCAAAACAAAGATCTTTTAATGTGAGGACTCTTGCAAGGTGTGGACAAGTTTCCACCTTAAAATACAGAATCCATTGCATGTTGGTAGAGTTTTGGAACAACAGCCGTGTCTAACAGGGCAGCCAATTTTCAAAGTAGACTACAAGTTCATGTTTAACTTCACCTAAAGAGCTAATATTATATAAATAGGAAGCTATTTAAAAAAAAAATTGTGCTCATATTTTAAATGTTTATTTAACCATTCTGTAATTCATAGAAAATGTATAACTGTTGTCTAGTTTTATGATATTCTTAAAAGAGGGTGGGTGCCTGAACCAAATATTTAGCAGTGGGAATTATAAAATCATAAGGCGATTAAGTTAGCTAGTCGCGGAATTCCAATATTGCTTTTTAAATGACTTCAGGATATAGGAGGTACTAAGGTTATTATCTGTTATCAGGAATACAGTGGAATTGTACAACTGGATAATAACCAAACAAACTGACACAATGTAAAATTACATTATCAGTGTGTTAAAACAAAATTGCGCCCTAAAGGAGTCCACATGCCAGCTCAGAGCGGCAGTGTAATTATGCTTAACTCTGATAATTAAAATACAACGGAGATCAACAGAATCATTTTCATTAAGAAAATTATTAATGATGGTGGTATAACAGTAATTGATTGCAGAGCACCACAGGATAACGCGATGCCGAAAACCCAACATGTTTCAGGAACATCTGAGGCTTTTTCTGGTTATGTTCTATGAGAAAGAGAGAGGTTTAGAGGAGTAATTTATTATGCCTGTTCTAGGAATCCGTGGTTGTAAAAATGGCTGCTTTAGAAAACCACCATTTGGATTCAAATTGTCATTTCTGAGGGGTTCTTAAGGTCAAGATGAGTGACCCCAGTAGGTACTGTGTTATTTACAATAGAGCCGTCTGTTGCAAATTGCAGAACAACAGCCATTTCAGCAACTATCAGGCCTTCTGTCATTTCCTTTTCTTCCTACGTGTCTACTGTTTTTACAATTACGTTAGTGATTTACTTGGGTTATTTCAGTCTGGTTCCGATCGTACTGACTCCTTTATGTCCTTCGTTATCACCAATGTTTGTTATGTGACGTGAGAAAATACATTTGTTTTCATAGCCACATCTCTATGAATTTCCTTAATGAAATGTTGGTAAATAATCCTGCATGATTATACTATTAATTACCTTAGTGGATCAGGTGGGCTATCACATATTGGAGAAAAATTATTCTAAACCACCCTGGACCCATACATGAATGAAAAGTCTTGTCTCTTAGGGGTAAATACCCAGGTGGGATGTTGGCAAATGATAAGAACTAAGAGTATATCAGTTTTGTAAGTATAAAAATGAGAAATGAAGAGTGGGGTCTTTTGAGAGGTGACTCACTGTCATTCAGGGATGTTAGCTTGTCATATTCAAAGAGATGCTGATCTTGAAAGCTACCCCCCGAAGTATCTTTGACAGCTAAAATGAGGGACAACTCTTTAGGATGGATTCTTTTCAGAGTGAGATACCGTGACTACTTTTTTAAGACAGTGTATTACGTAGAAGAAATTATGATGTTATACTTTCAAATGAAAAAGCAGAATAGGAAGTTTTGTCCCCAGAATGATTGTGGGTATATTTAAAAAGTGTATGTGGGGGCGCCTGGGTGGCTCAGTCAGTCGGTTAAGCATCCGACTCTTGGTTTCAGCTCAGGTCATGGTCTCACGGTTTGTGAGTTCGAGTCCTGAGTCAGCCTCTGCGCTGACAGTGCTGAGCCTGCTTGGGATTCTCTCTCTGTCTTACCCTCTCTTTCTCTCTCAAAATAAATAAATAAACTTAAAAAAAAAAGCGTATGTGCAGGGACACATACTTGAAAGAAAGACCTAGAAATTAGAAGAGTATTTCTGTAGAGGTTATGGTAAGATTTGGGGAGGATATTTTTGTATCCCTCTTTTATAATTTTCTTTACATTGATTTTTTTCTCATATAATTTAGGAAAAATATTTGCAAATGAAAATCACCCTTTGTCTTAAGTACATTCTCACTCTTCTTTTTATGCAAGCCAAACTAAAAGAACAAAGAAACCTTTGCCTTGCCCACAAAATGTCTCTCATCCATAGAATTTAAGTTATTCCTTAGTGAGTTAATTATTTTTCTTTAGCACCTCTGTGAATATCCTGGCACTCTGTATTTCACAAGACAATTTTCTAAATAAAATAAAACTAATTGAGCCAATGGTTTATGCATGATATGACCCAGGTGTCATGAGTGATACAAAAGAATATGAAACACCCCCACCCCAGCTTATGGTACTTCTTGAAAAACCTTAATTGATGAAGGTTACATAATACTGAGTTCAGTCCTGCAAGGTCAAAGAAATGGGGAGAGGCATTTGAAGAGGTTGAAATTGTGTGCCTGAAAATTTATGGACTACAGTGCATACGGTGTTTTCATGAGCGTATTGGCACACGCCTTAGGTAGAGCAGAGAATTTGCAAATAAAACCGGTGAGGAAGCCTCCACAAGCATCCAAGGGCCATGTTGTAGGTTCCATTAAATGCTCAGTCTGAAGACCTTGCAATGGAAGCAGTGGAGAGCAACTGCAAGTTTCGAGGCACACACAATCACATTGGAATTTTACTAAGATTTGTGTGTCCAAGGGTTCAGTTTAGGTCCATCCATGAAGGAAACTGAGACTTTTTCTGTCAAGGAAATAGTATTGGTAGCTACACCCCTCTCGAAGACAGTAGTAAATCATCCACCTTGATCTACTCATTCCCTGACTTCTTTAATTTTTCAACTCCAAATGAACCTCTATCCCTTTGCCCCATCACCATCATTTTCCTGTCCACCAGCAACTCCTGCCGTTACCTCCAGATTACCTGACTTGACTTCTGTGGGTTCATGATTCCAGTCACCAATCTCGTACCTCCTCACCTCTCTCTCTCTCTCTCTCTCTCTCTCTCTCTCTTTCTGACTTTTACTGTACTGGGCTGACAACACCCCTCTTCTGGTCAGTCCAACTCTCCACTTTCCCCTGATATTTGTGATCCACAATGAGAGCCACGTAAACATATGGTCAGAATAAAACCAACAAACTACCATCACTAATGACAACAATGAAATCGCAGCAAATAACCCAATGCTGACCAGTTTGTATCACATTTGACTGCGAGGTAAATGTGAACCCTCAGTGTATATAACCTAGCGATACAGATTTATTTTCCTGACCAGTGTGCAAGGTGACTATGTCAGACTTCTGTCTCCCCAAATATATAATGCTCCTTGTTAGATGGTGACCTCACTTCTCATTTCACAGAGAAAGTGGAAAAGTGGAGGTGCATATAACCCTCCAAAGGCTTCCCATCACCATTAGACTGATTACAAGGATTGATTTGGCCCATGGGACCAAATCTGGCCCACTGCCTATTTTTGTAAATAAAGTTTAAATGGAACACAGCTAAGCCTGTTTGTTTATATTGGTCTGTGGCTGCTTTTACACTGTAAGAATGGAGTTGAACATTTGCAGAGACCATGTAGCCTGCAAAGCTTAAAATATATACTATTTGGCTCTTTATAAAAAAGCTTGCCAATCCCTGAACTAAACCTTACAAAAGTCATTATTTTGGCTTACCAGGCCCTTCGTGGTCTGCCCCTGAATATCTCCGTGGTTACATTTACTACACTCCCCAACCACTCCGTTCGAGTGGTTACAGACCCCTTGCTTTTGCTTCCTAGTCCAAAAATTGCCTGTTTCCAGCCCTTTGTACTGTGCTCTGCCCCCACGTTGCTCCCTCTCTTACGGCATTCAGAGCACTCTAGAGGTTGCCTTCACAGAGGCTGCCTAATGAGTCTGCTGCTCTAGGTCTTTCATTCCTGTTTCTCCTCTGTATAAGTCAGCTCAGGCTGTTACGACAAAAGAGCAAAGGCAGGATATTGTAAACAATAGACACGTATTTCCCACCATTCCGGAGTGTGGGGAGTCCAAGATCAAAGAGCAGGCAGATTTGGAGAGTGATGAGAGCCCTCTTCCTGGTTTGCAGATGGTGGCCATCTTTCTGTATCCTCACGCAGAGGAGGGAGAGAGAGAAGGAGCCCCTTCATTCTCTTCTTACAGGGGCACTGAGCCCATCATGACCGAATTATCTCCCAAAGGCGTCATGTCCTAATATTGAGTCTTCATACTCAGGGTTAGGGCTTCAACATAAAGATTGAGGGAGCATACACAGTTTAGAACATCCTCTCTCATCTATGTTCATATTTGACATTTTAGTATTTGTTTAAATGTTTAATAGCACTATCTCACCCCTGGAATGAGAGTTCTTCAAGGATAGGAATTCTGGTTTCTAAGGCATGGCGCTTAGTAGGTGCTCATTAAATATTCGTGAATGAATGAATGGATAAATGAAGAAGTTCCTGCTCATTCTTTAATATGGAAAGCAATATGATATGCACCTAATAATGTTTCCACAATTATATCCTTGACTTTGTCCAACTTTCTGAGGTGTCCTCAAATTTTATTCTTTAACTTCACTATGGAAGTTTAACTATTGTATTTCTAATTTACAGGAAGTTTGTCTTATTCTCTGACAGTTGACAGGGTTTTTTTTCCCCAACATCTTGGGGATATTCTTTCCTTTACCTCCAAAGAAAGAAACTGAAGGATATTGATGAAGTTGTATGCCCTGTGCATGGTTTCTTAATTTCCTTTACTGTTTCGGTTCCTGTGTTTGGTATTGAAGCTTTCCTTAAATGGCTAGAGACCCACGAGTATCTGCTTTATCTTTGAAGAATGGGACAATAAGGCTAAATATAAGAACAGCATGAGTTGGCAGGTGGTAGGTCTTGCAGAGGGTCAACTGATGGGTTTTGCACAGGGTCATAGGATGTCAATCGGTGAGTTTTAAAGCGTCGCAGGAGGGCAACTCAGCCATGATAATGATGTCCCCAAATAACAGTGCATGTAATTTTTTGTCTTAGCGTGGGTAGCTTCTTCAGAGAATGCCAATCTAGTCTCTGAGATTTATGAACGTTGTAGCCAGCAATCTGAGGCCTTAGTGGGTGAAAGGGACCAGGTGGTATGTTGGAAAAGTCCTATCTCATTGTTGAGACTATAGATATTCCTTTAATCTAATTCAGGTGACATTTTAGCATCACCCTTTGCTGAGACTGTCTCTCTGGATCTGAAGCCTCAGTTCCAGTTCTTTCTCCAAAGACTCAGCCTCCATCTCGTATCAGAGTGCAAAGGGACTGCCCCTTAACTCTACGGGGAACAGCTGAGCATGTGAAGCTAACAGCTTCTTACTCAGGATGCCAGTCTTACAAAGTTTAGGTCCACTGCTCGCTCAGCTTACCCTTCAAGGCACCAGGTGCCTTTCATTCCTAATTTTTTCCAGGATTCTATGGAATAAATCTTCTTGCTTCTTGTTGGCCAACAGTTCTTCAGATACTTGGATTCCAGCTTTCCGTGCTTTGCTTTGTCATCCGTCATTCCATTAGTTTCCTAGCTTCCAAGATTTTGTTGACTTCTGTTGCCTAATGTGCACTCTCTTTGTCCTATCTTTTGTTTTCCTCTTTACTGTCATGTTTATGAGAGGGAATAGAAATAAATGCATGCAGTCAATTCATCATACTTAACAGGAATTCCTCTCTGCTTCCTTTCCTAGGCAGTTTCTGCAAAGTTTTCTGCACTCACTTCTTTGACTTCCTCAATCCCAGCATTTTCTCTTCTTTCCAGTTTCTGCCCTCTGGCTTTATCGAAGTGACTCTCTCACAGGTCTCCTGTGGTTTCTTGTTGCCAATTTTTTATTCTACTGGGTTTGATCTATCACGTTCTACATCCAGCAACAGGTGTCTCCATCACTATCCATCCACTAACTGTTATCATTCCCTAGTCTTCTTTCTCCTCATTTATGTTTCCCATAGATTAGCTACCTATATGTTTTAACTACCCTACTCCTTAGAGCTTCACTTCTTACTCATTCTCCACAGATACCTTTATACTTCAACTCTACTTATTTATTTAAAATTCCTCAAATATCTGTCTTCGTATATCATGTTCCCTTTGCCTAATAACTTTCTAGCTATCTTTATCGTTGCTAACAGGTACCATCCAAGGTTTGGCATGTAGCATCAGTACCTCTGGACAGCCTTCCCTGCCCTGTCCCCTGGGGGGGGGGGGGCGGGGGAGAGCTCCACCCCTACCCTTCATTGTCCCAGGTTGGGTGTGAACACCTCAAATGCAGTGACTCCATTTCTCACCTCTGTAACTCCACAGACTGTACACAGGGTACACTCACCGAATTTTGAATTATCACCTAATGGCTTTTATAATGCATTATTCAACAGAGTAAACTCTAGTGTGACTTGTTTGGCTTCAGAAATTATTTGTATGGAAATTATTTGAAAATCCAGTACCTAAAATGCTATTCTCCTCCTATTTAGAAAAGTATCCCATGCCTCAGCAAGCTTTTTGAAATACTAGGGAATCTGTTACAAGAGGATTTCTTTAGAATGTCCCACATACACAGAGCATACATCATGCTCTATCAGTCTGCCTTAAGATGTGGAAAAGAATTTAGAAAACATTAAAATTGACATCCATGCAAAAGATGCTGTCAAACCCTAGGGTTTTGTTTGACATCTTTGTGCACCAGTCATGCCAAGACATTGGCTCACTATTACTCGGCAGTTCTTTCTGGATCCACTTCACCTTCTCCTGTCAGACGGTAACTGTCTGTCGTTCTCAGTTCTTCACTGGCGGAAAGTCAGTCAGACCTCACGTCTTCACCCTGAAACCTGAAATTGGAAGCTTTTCATTTTGCTCTTGGTGTATAAGTCAACCCCATTTTTGAAGGCTATTTTTAAACTTAAAAGGTCACCTTCTGTGCCATGACATACAATAGAACTTCAGAGAAGATATATTCTCATTAGTCTGTCTGAGGTCTGTGAAGACTGTCAGACAACAGTGGGGTCAACCAAGATAGTATATCGTGGTGTCGCAAGGAAGAATATCCCAACCAAGGGAATGGATCTGAAATACATACATTTAAGTATAACAGATAAGATCTTTCTATCTATCTATTTATGTAGTTCTATCTACTGCCCATTGAAATTCAATGAGAATAAATTACTTTAAGCCAGTTTTTCCTTCAGAAATCTGGTATTTATCATCACTGTCTGGTCTCCGTTCTCAGTAACGATTTTCAAGAATGACTGCTTTCCAGTTCGGCCCCCTTTACTTTGTATGGACTTTCAAGAAATAGAAAACTCACGGGTTCTTAGGAAAGCTAATATTTGCCAAGTATTTCTAATGAGGAAATTAGGTCTCATAATGAATATGACCTGATGAGTAATGCATATGTCTACTGCCCTCCCACCACAAAAAAAGATGTAAAATTTGTCAATAAATGAGTAAATAATCATTTGAAGTCTGCAGCACCAAACTAGTTTTGTAATGCAAATGAAATCTTATGTGTCTTAAATATAATTTCTGCTATCTTGATGTGTTTTGTGTGTAGGTTTCTAGATTAAGTTGTGTGTTTTGCTGTTAAATATTCTCACCTGGTCGGTCCAGAATGGTCTGATCTGAAGTCTAAGGAAGCAAAATAAATGGCCTATGAAGGACATTTAGGCCAAACAGTAGTTTAGTTGAGAAATATTCCTTCATAGTTTTGCATTTTGACTAGAGATACAGATAAGAAAAATAACTATCAGTGAGATGAAGTAAGGAGAAAATGTGTATAAGAAACGGGCAAGTTACTTTTTATCTTACCATTGGCTTTAAATGTACCATTTTAGTTAGCTATCTCAAAGGAAATTAAGATAATCATCTTTACACATGTAATGAAGGAAGATTATAAAAGGGAGGCCATGAGGCACCTGGGTGGCTCAGTCTGTTAAGCATTCAACTTCAGCTCGGGGTATGATCTCGTGGTTTGTGAGTTTCAAGCCCCGCGTCAGGCTCTGTGCTGACAGCTCAGAGCCTGGAGCCTGCTTCGGATTCTGTGTCTCCCCCTCTCTGCCCCTCCCCTGCTCACTCTGTGTGTGTGTGTCTCTCTCAAAAATAAATTAAAAAAAACATTTTTTAAAAAAGGAGGCCATCACATGAAATTTGGGAGTGTATGTTCTTCAATTTGCTGAAATATTAGTCGGGTACCAAAAGCCAGGTAAGGAATCTGTGAACTCTTTGTGAGATGTTCAGGTTACATTTTACTTTGGTATGCTAGCTACTAGGGTATAATTTGTTTATATCTAAATGATCTTTCTTTTAAAAAATTTGGCTAATGTCTTGCACTTCGTATGTAGCCTGCCAAGCAGCAATATGGCATTCCACTTATTAGAAACACCAAAAACCTCAGGCCCCACTCAAGCCTCCTGAATCCAAACCTGCATTTTAACAAGATCCTGGGTGATCTTTGTGCACGTTTAAGTTTGGGGAGCCAAGGTCTAGTGATTGCTGATGTGACTTTAACAGAACAACATGCCGAAGGGTGGCAATAATTAACCTTGCAATATACTGGTGTAATAACTCACTGAGACTTGTGAATTTATTTGCAAATAACAAACACCACTGTAGAGCATGAGAATATCATAAAGAAAAATAAGATTGTTGAAAACTTCTTCCTGTTTTGTCCTTAAACAGACAACAGCTTGAGTGCTATCTTTTTTGGCTCTCCCCTCATTCCCACAAATGGGATTAGAGAAAAGAAAATGCTGCTGTACTCTAGTTAATGGGAACATTTATTGCTGCTTTTCCTCTTCTTTCCAGCACCTCTTAATTTATATTAGGCATTAAATTGTAATGCCGTTTCTTTTCATGGTGAAAACGTCCCCAAGTGTATGCCTTTAAATCAATTCGTTGTTGTTTTGCAAAACAAAATGCTAAATAAGTACTTAGGGGAAACACAGGCCCCCTGAACCCTGGGACTCTCCGGAGGCTCCTGTCTGTCATCCTTCCTGCACAGCAAAAGGGGAAAAAAACAAATTTGCTGAGCCACACATTTCAAGTTGTCGACAACCCCATCCACGAGAAAACAGAAGAAAATATATATGCTCTCTGTCCTGTCAAAAGGCTTTCACCTTATCTTGAGAGACTGTCAGGGCAGGAACATCAGTGAATGGACAGGAGTCTATTAAATTAATAAGCTGCTGGATGGTGTCTGGAGAGTTATGATGCTCCATAAATCCAGTTTGATCATGGTGGACAAGGTTTAAATCTGCAGACTTCTAATACACATCCAGTTCTTGGATTGGATTTGAAGTTTTGTGCCGGAGACACAGAGATAGTCCTGCAGCATGTGAATTAAGATTTATCTTTTTTTTTCTATCCTTTTTTTTTTCTTCTTCTTCTTACACTACTTACAAAAATGAAAGCACCTTAGGGATCCTAGCAAATGTTACTGCTGGAAATGAAAGAACCGTTGTCAAGGTGAAACCGTGACCTAGAAGCCTAAAATCAAACCTTGGTCATTCTATTCAAGCAGCCCCATCAGAACCCAGTGTAAGAGGTCTGTGTGGAAGGAAGGATGCCTGAACTTATCTATAACCTATTTTATAGTGATGCCTGTCAAATTCTACTCGCCTGTATTTATGACAGAAAGAAAACTAATGGTGTCAGATCTGCCCTATAGTAATAAAAAAATCAGGAAATATTTTCTTCACCCCATTAAATAAAGTCTTCTGATATAGCCTTTACTGTGATATAGGTTTATTTGAGTTTTTGGCTTCCCACCCTTTTAAGCCAAAGAACTATACATTATTCGAACAAATTCTCAAATAAACTATTAACTTTGGGTTGAGAACAACATATTTACACTTTACTGATAAATAAAACCCCTCAAATTAAAAAAGTGGAACTTGTTCAAGATCATAAAAGCCTCGCTGTTGAGTCGGTTTATTACACTGGTTATAATATTCAAACCATGAGGAAACTGTTAATTAACAGTTACTTCACATTGTTTCTCCAACCTGTGATTATTTTTATAAAGTTAGACTTTTCTCTCTTACCTTGGAACATAATTAGGTTAGAGAAATCTAGAATGACACGCAATGTTTTGTTATAACCGATGCTACGTGCCCACTTCACCATATTTAAAAGTCACCGTAAGAGTCATCCAATTAGCACAATCGTCTCCTATAACAATGTTAAATCATTATAGTCAGGAAAAATGTGTGCAGAAGGAGGGGGCAGTTTGTCTATGCTCACTGAGCAGGGTATGCGGAGCCCTGTCCTGGGCGTGGAATTATTAAATGCTAACAAATATCACAAGACAACAGTGTAACCATTGCCAGTTTTCTAATAATGGCGACACTGAAGTGTCAGAGCTTAAATAACTTGCCAAGTCGCAAAGCTAACAGATGACACAGCTCGTATTGAACCCACCCCTGCTTTTCATTCTTTCATCCATTTGACAGCTTTTTATTGAGGGCCTACTGTGTGCCAGCCAATTTTGTAGGCTCTGAAGTGAGCCAAACAGGCAAGAATCCCTGTACTTTTGAGCTAACATTTTTGGTTAGTGGGCAAAAACTCATCAGTAAACTGATCAGGGTTCAAGTTCTCTCTCTCTCTCTCTCTCTCTCTCTCTCTCTCTCTCTCTCTCTCTCTCTCTCTCTCTCACACACACACACACACACACACACACACACACACACACACATCCTGCTTCTTTTACATAGAAACCACTAAGAGAAGAAACGAATGCATGAATGAACCCCTCGTGGTTCCTACAAGCATCTGCTCTGGGATTTACTTCTTGACCTCTGGAAATTACTAACTTTTTCAGTTAAAAAAAAATTGTGGCGTGTTTTCCCCCATAACTTACTAACAAATTTCTGAGCGTTAAGGTCCTGTCCTGTAACACCAATATACTGCCCATTAGTAGTCAGAGATTAAATAGATGCTTTGATAATTACCTCATTCAGTGCAGTTGTGAATAAATCTCTGTGTCACTCTCTCCTCCCACTGCTACAGTGGTATGTCCCTAGCCAGGAAATGCTTAAGAAAACAGATGAGTCCCACACTGTGCCCTGCAGGTCAGAAAATTCTGGCTTTGTGGGACAAAGAGGAGGGGAAAGCCTGGAAGGCCAGGACTCTTAATGGGAATTCCCTTGCTTCTGGTTTTTTCAAGTTTAATTCTAGAGACTGTGTCAATACAAGAATCTGAGCTGTTCTTTAAAGCAGGAAGGAGACCACTATTATGTTTGCTCCTATTGAAACGCTAACAGGACTTGAGAAAAGAATATTGAAAAGTTTTTGAAGATTGTTATCTGGCAAACCTTCCATAAACAGTATCTCCCTGAAAACATTTACTTGTATTTTGATTCCAGCTCTGAGTCCTAGGAGCAGGGAGAGTTTGGGATCAATGCCTGACTAATAGGAAGCACTTGAGAAATATTTGTTGAAAGAATAAATGAATGTTCAGCTTCTCTCTCCCGCCTTCCCTTTTTGCCCCAGTTTCTTCCGTTGAAAGTGGAGAAAATAGATTGGGTCAGGAAGCAATAAAATAGATAACAATTTATATTTAAAGAGTGAGATGAGCTGATAGTTTTCTTGTTGTTAATGCTTTTCTATCCTATGAGATTTTGTATTCTACAGTGGCAGCTTTGTTTTGCATCGCACCTAGGTGTTAGTCATGCCAAACCCACAGAACTACATGGAAAGTATACATGGTTCCACATCTAGCTTTCTGTGCAGAGATAAAACATTTGACATTAAAAGGCAAAAAAAAAAAAACAGAAACTCAACTTTGTTGAGCATTTACTTTATCACAAAGTTGTATGCCATATGCTGCTACTCTGCAAGGGTTACTATGAGTATTGTAGGTTAAAAAAAAAACCAAAACAGAATATATTTTGAGGGTTTATAGATAGTTTTATAGCTAGTGAGGGATAGAGTCAGAATTTACACCCATGTGTTTTTCACAACACAACATAGCCTGCAAATTAAATGGTGTTTATTCCTACCCATGCATTTACCTTTTAATCATGTTAAAATGTGACATGCCTACCAAATTAATGAAACAATTTAGCCCACACTGACTTAAATCTAAACAGAAGAAGAATCCGTTTTGAAAAACACTGAAAGGTAGGAGGTAAATTGCTGTATCAATAAAAATATAAATAAGACATTTTAAGAAGAAAAATTTCAGTACAGTTAATTCGACTTTCCCTAATCTGCGTTTTTTAAGTCAATTCTGGCATGCGGTGAATTGGCAAACAATGAAATGTACAAATCATAAGTGTGCAATCAAGATATAGAACACATCTGTCACCCAAGCAGATCTCCCATATACCAAAAGACAACGACAGTTGATCTCTATTAACATCAGTTAGTTTTGTCTATTCTTAAATTTCATCTGAAGGAAGTCATGGGAGTTGGAGTCATATACTCCATGACTTCTTTCGCTCAACACAATGTTTTAGAGATTCATGCATGTCGTTTTATGTATTCAGTTTTTCTGTCTGTTGCTGCCTAGCATTCCACTGTATCACTCTGCCGTCTCTTATTTATCCATTCTCCTATTGATGGCTCTTTGCAGCATTCTCTTCACATTCGCAGCACTGGATTTCTCCAAAGAGGGAAACTGTTTTATTTTTAAGAGAGTCTGTCTGGAAGCCTCTGGTAGCAATGGCCAGAAATCAGGGGACATTTTGACTGAAAGAAGTCTGTCAGAAGAGCATGAGTCAAAATCGTGTGCTTTTGTGTTTCAGTGACCTTCAAATCTTATTGACCCCAATCAGTCTTTAGGAATCAAAGCAAACTGCATCACTAGATGTTCCTGTACTTCCAGTTTTATCAGTTATCTTTTTGACTGCCTAACCAAAGCAATTCGAAGAAAAATGAAATTTAAAGATTTTCCAGTGGTCTTAGTGTGTGAATATACATGGGCTCCTTCACTTTTCTGGTCTTTATTTCTCTTTGTCTTATTAATTGCCTTCCACAAAGCAACAGAGCTATCTTAAAAGCACTTTGAAATCCCTGGATGAAAACAGCCAAAGCCATGGAAAATATCAGCATTATTATATCAGTTAATAGGCAATTGAAGCAATGAAAGGAATAACCAGAAAGACAAATGAATGGCTGAGAGGTAAAACAATTATTTAAAGGAGAAATAATGGGTAATAGTAACCAGGGTTCTGAGAACAGGAATAAAACGTGTATCAGGAGGAGACGGATCTTAAAGGGAAGTGGTACACTTCGACTTAATTAGAGGACCGTGAAAACGGACACTACCAGACAATATCAGATAGCTTTGGTACTCTTCATATGAATTAGTTAAAGCATTAAGAACAATCACAGAATATGCCTTGATCTGCATTTTATTGAAGAATGTGCACCATTGCTGGAGAAATACATTTTTGAGAAACTTCCCAGAATCTAAATTGCTCAGACATTAAAAGAGAGAGAGAGAAAGAGAGAGAGGAGAGAGAGAGAGCAAATAAAAAATACAATCCTGAGAAACAAGAAATCATACAGTTAACAGCAATTGGCCGCGATGCCCTAACCTTCAACTCTGAAAGTATGATGAACTAATGTGGTTGATCTGTTAGTTGAAACAAATGTTCAAAAATGTTGGAACGGAAGCATGTGAGACATGAGGGAGTGAATAGGTTCTCTGGCCAGCCAAAAAGTCCACTGATATTAGAATATGGGCAATTCATTTAAAAACATAAAAATAAATAAATGATTTTACTATAACAGTGAAAGGGGTGGCATAAAACAAACATAATTACCCCTGGCTATTTATAACAGGTCCTCTTTCTTTCTTTCTTTCTTTCTTTCTTTCTTTCTTTCTTTCTTTCTTTCTTTCTTTTTTTAAGAAAGAACTGTATGGATACTTGTATGGAGTTAAATTACAAAATGTCTTTAAACCTCTAACTGAAGAATAGAAAAATTCAGATAAAAAATTCATATTTAAACCTTTGCAGAAATACATTTCTATAGAATTATGTTTTGCATTTGGATAAATCATTTATACATTTTGAGGATAAGGGTGATTATTTCTCCATTGTTTGCATGAGTTTAAAATTAAAATATAAAACAGGAATTTACCAAGCCACTCTGTTCTTTAAAAAAAAAAAAAAAAGACAGATTAAGGATAGATAAAAAATCTTTTTACACATCAAGATTTCTTAAAGTTCTTCATGAGATAAGAGTTAAGTAACTGTTAGCATACATTAGGAAACATAACTGCCTTGGCGTGGAAAAAATGTCTTTTGTTTCATCTGGATACTAACAGTTGGGAAAGAAAGATAAACTCTTCCCAGAAGTCTTTAGGTTCTTCTTCATGTTAGCTTGTCTTACAAATAATCAGCTAATCTTTGAAAACTTACTTGATAAAAAACACTGGAAACTGTTAATCAAATATATTTGTTAATTAAACTTTGCAGTCATTTTGAGATTAGAGAATCGTGGTCCTACTCTTTAGGGTATGATTTTATTTGTTTTTCATTTGTGGGATCCCTGGTAACACTGGCTTTGCTTCTAGTATGGCTTCCATAGGGGAAAACCTTTCCAGAACCCCAGCCAAAATCCTTTTCAGCTGCATTTCCATTTTAAGTCTCAGAGCTTACAATCTTGTAATGAAAGCTCAGAATAGGCAATACTTTCTCTTTTTGTGCTAAAAAAGGCTGTAGACAGTATTGTATAATAGTGATGGAGAAAGATGAACCCGCACCGCTATTGATGAGTTAAAGCAAGATACTAAGCAAAATTAGGTTTTGTACATGTGTTGAAAAATTACTTTGGCAACAAAGAGTAGGTCTAAGCACACACATACACCCATACATTTAAGCATGCCTACGTGAATATACACCTGTGTGCAAACACACCCTTTAATAACCATCGCTGAATTTGTTAATTGTGAAAATAGAACTTCTGGTATCACCATGCCCCCTAGCTCCACATTAAAGTACTGTTTTAGCTTTGACTGTTAAATAGGGTGGTTATCGTGTGTCTCCTTAAAAGCATTAGGATGTCTTAGTAAACTCTCCCTAATACTATGTAGCATTTCAAATCAAATGTAAGATCAGAGAATACATTATTCTACTGTAGACATAAAATAAATGAAAATCAATAAAGAACATAAAACAGTGTCTTAAATATCCCCTAGGGTCTACAGCTGCAGTCCAGCTTCCTCATTTCGACGCAGCAAGTGGGCTGGGTACTAAACAGAAGATTGAGAGTGTGTGCGCGTGTGTGTACAGGGGTGAAGGGAGGTTATAGTCTGAATTGCCAAAATTTGAAAATGCTTCAAATATCAAAAACTGTGAAGTCGGTCATACAGTAATGTCTCTCGTTCTGATGAAAAGAGCTTTAGTCACAATTTTGTAAACCTGTGTGAGTTGCTTAACAAACAACCTTTGAAAACCCAATTACTTGCAGGAATTAGGGGGATTGCCTCTTAGCAATCCGGATTATAAATAACACTTGTGCAAGAAGAGGACCAGAAACGAAAACAGAAGGGCATAGTTTATAGTGAATAACAGTGTTGAGGTTTTGCATACATGTGGAATCATTTTTTTAGTTCAGTCCTAGGAAGAGACTAACATGTTCATTGGGCTTTTTAAATTTCACTGAATATATGTCTGCATAAATCCCTTGCCCTAAGGACTCATGTCTTTCTCATATGTATTCTGGGGAATATTCACGTTCTTGGTAGAGGAGGAAATCTGTAAAATTCACCTGCCCAAAATAAGGGAATTCTATTTTCCATTGTTAGACCACAGACCTCTGGATACTTTTCAGCTTTGAGTGGTCTGCTGGCAGTGTAGTTTCAATAGAGGCTCCAGGGCAGTGCTAAGACCAGCTTCACTTTTCCCCCTTTTCTCTTTGA
Source organism: Neofelis nebulosa (assembly GCF_028018385.1). Lineage (NCBI taxonomy): Eukaryota > Metazoa > Chordata > Mammalia > Carnivora > Felidae > Neofelis > Neofelis nebulosa. The sequence continues at coordinate 51,058,939 of NC_080795.1, forward strand.
ATCCCCGTGGGGCTCTGTGATTTTTTTTCATAGCTGGACTAAAGTTGTGTCAACGGGAGACCCGCACCATAAAGACTGAAATGTTAAAGAAAGCTACAAGGAACAGCTTTGAGGCAAGGTTTCAAGCTTTGTCATCACGCTTGAAGAATTTTCTGTTTAATGTACTGTAATGCAGTATTCAATGGGGACACGTTTAATTGAGTTTTACACAACCCAGTTGGGAGTAGAGCTGCAAGGTAGGTGATGTCTAGGTTTTTAATCTTCCACTCCGGAGAGGCTTGTTGACGGAGAGGTTCTTTCTCTTTGCGAGAAAAAAAAAGGAAGCATGAGAAATGATACATCCGTGGATAAAACCAATTGGCAACCCCCAAAGGAATGAGGGCGATAAGGCGAATCCAGCACTTGTAAGAAATAAAAGAATCCAACTGTTCATTTAAATGAGAAACAACACCCGGGAAGGAGGAGGCAGGGAGGCTGGGTGCAGGAATGGGGAGGAACCCAGGCTGACAAATCGAACCGGTGATGCAGGAGGAAGGACTTCCAGCAAACAATCAGCGGCTTGTTAGGGGGATTATCAAGGAGATACTTACTGATGTGTATTTTGAAGGAAAATAAGAGGGAGAAAGGGGGCATTTTTACATTGAGGACATTGAATAACGGGCAGAAGTGTGTAGGGAGGGAGCTGCTATTACACAAACAGCATTTAAAATAAATCACCATTTCTTCCTAAAGTTCTAACCTAACCCCTGCATCAGCCCGAGTAAAAATAGCACCGGACGCTGTCAGAAAGACAAAATAATACCGTATATATCAGCTCCAAGGTATTAAACTTCCTTAGCTCAAGCAGGCCCTTTTTCTCCTTCAGCAGCCTAAGCAGGCAAAAGCATAAAGCAACTGCAGCATCCAAAGATCGCATTTCTGTTTTGTCTCCATGACACTAGGCTTAATATGTAGTAACTTCGTAGTTGGTTCAAGCAGAACCCTTTGGAAAAAAATATTTTTTTTTAATATTTATTACCAACTTTCTGGCCCCCAGCAGGAGGATAACTAGATAAGGGATTACTCAGTACACTAATATATTTCAAGCATCCACTTAAAAAGTAATACTAGTAGTCTAATCACTTATTTTTCTGCTGAATCTTTTTTGGACTTCCTTTTTTGGTTCTGTCCCTAAATGGTGATGGCTGGTTTTCAACGTGCCTGCGAGCGAGTGTATCCCAATAGAAAAGAGTGTACATGATAACACGGATTCCCTTGAATTCCTGCACTCCACCTGCACTGAGAGACAACACTCTAACAATGTTCTGTTATCTCTCATCAGTGTTTGTGGCATGCAGATAACTAATGCATTGTTGCCTGTCGGGATTGTTGCTAATTTAGAGCTGCTGACATGGTGCCTGGTAGTCTACTCTTTGGTATATTATTACCATGGGAAGCACTGTATTTTCATCCTTTAAAAGTAATTTGCTTTATTCAGCAAGTACCTCCAGTACAAGGCACCAGCAATGGCGTGGGGATCCATTTCAGTGTTGTCCCTGTCCTCATGGAGTTTACAGTCTAATGGGGGATAATATAACAGTCATACCGACAGACACATTTTTAAATGAAATATTAACTTGTGGTTAGAATGTTGATAGTAAAAATATGGAAATCATTTTTGTTCCATTCATTGAAACCTAAGAAACCAGCTCGATCATCTTATATAGATCACTTTGTTTGTCACACATATTCATTCAACAAGTACTTACTATGCACCTGCTATGTGTCACACATTGTTCTAGATGTATAGAATAGTGACTGAAACTGAAAATTTCTGCTCGCATAGGGCATACAGTCTAGCATTTCCTCCCTTAATTCTTACTGCAACTTTATAAAATGGCCATTATTATGATATTACATAACATAATAAAAAGCATAAAAAACATAAAAAGCAAAAAAAGCATAAAAGCATAAAAGCAAAAAAAAGCATAAAAAGCATCTTGTCCTTCATAAAACATTTTTGCTTTCATTGTATAACCCAGTGTATGCATCAATTGGGTGGGTTGGTATTAGTCCATATTATAAAAGAAAGCTGAATGGCTTATTTCACTTAGCATCACACTCTCCAGTTCCATCCACGTTGCTACAAAGGGCCATATTTCATTCTTTCTCATTGCTACATAGTACTCCATGGGGGAGGGGAAAGAAAAAAAAAAAAGAGGTTAGAGTGGGAGAGAGCCAAAGCATAAGAGACTCTTAAAAACTGAGAACACACTGATGGTTGATGGGGGGTGGGAGGGAGGGAAGGGTAGGTGATGGGCATTGAAGAGGGCTTCTTTTGGGATGAGCACTGGGTGTTGTATGGAAACCAATTTGACAATAAATTTCATATATTAAAATAAAAATAAAAAACATGAAAAATGCTATTTATCTCATTTGTAAAAAAAAAAAAAAGAAAAGAAAGCTGAGGCACAGACAGGTGCAAAGTAATTTCACCAAATTTTCATAATAAGTTAAAATTAAATGTATGGCTACAAATATAAGCCTCCTAATATTTCAGTATAATTTTACCTTACTATGCTCTTTGTTACTATGATTTTTTTTCTCATTTTTCAAAAGTCGAGAACAGTGTTTTCATTTTTTGGAAATTATCAGAAAACGGAGGTCAGTTTATCAACATATATTCAAAATTTCTCATACATCTCCATAGCCGGGGGCGGGGGGGGGGTGGGATTCTCTTTGGAAAGCAGTTTGAGAGCTGTCATTGCTAAAAGACAAGGGACTTACAAGTCGTATGTTTGGAGACAGCGTTTATGCTTAGGACCATGGTTGTAGAAATCGCCTAATCCTAATATGATGGCAGTTCTCAGGGACTGAGAACTGAGCACAGAGCACAAATGAAAAGAAAGTACTGGAAAAATCCACTTAATGAAAAAGTCCTGTAGATAAGCTGGCTAATTACATTGGTACAAAAGTGATAATGGTTGGATTTTTGTTGTCTGAAACACTACTGTTGTAATTTTTTGGATCAACTCTCACTGAGATAGCCCTCGGTTTTGATTAAATCATAATTTCAGAAATGAAACAACCAAATGGTTACAACTTTTGTTCAGGGATAGTTTAAAGATCCATCTATGTTTTGAAGAATCAAGACCAACCCTTAAATGAGACAATCCACTAAAAGAAATGTCTGCAGAAAACTCACTCTAGGGTTTGTCTTGCTTCTAACATCATGTTTAAATGTATGGACTGCCTGGAATCCAAACACCCTAGGTTCAGATCCTGACTGTCACTCATTAGCTGTGAAGCCTAAGGCAAGTTACCTGAAATCTCTGACTTGATTTTCTCAGTATAAAATTGTGTGTGTGGAGGAGGGTGGGCCCTACCTTACCAGATCATTTTGAGGATGAAATGACAATATATATGTAAAAGAAGGGCTCCTAGCGATGCGTGGTGCATGGTACATGCTATGTAATTGTGAACAAATTCTTTGTTTTGTCCTGAACAAATTTCTGCATTTATATCATAGTGCAATAGGAATCTAAGCCATAGATAAGGAATCATAATAATTTAAAGCTAAGGAGATTTTATTAGGATGAAGAGTTGGTTTTCTTTGAATCACTGTTTTTGCCTCCATAGGCAATATTTAGGTTTAACAGCAAATCTCTGGAAGAAGTTTGAGTTTGGGGATGGAGTAGGTGACTCTGAGGCCTATGGATCGAGAGTGCTATCATTACTCTATTGCCCGTTTGTCCCATTGTTCAGAGCTTGCTTTTTTTGTTTTGTTTTGTTTTGAAAGAGAAGTAATTAATAAAGCACTTCTTTTTCTGATACAATCAAGAAACAGCAACTCGGTGTCTGGATTAAAGGAAGGATAGCTAAGATTCTTGGCATTTTGTCCCATCCTACCATACCCCCTCCAAAGGATAGCTTCCTGTCACAGTGATTTGCTAAGAGTTTGCCCAAAATGCACCACCTGAAAGATTCTGATATTCAGTTCTTCCCCCCATTTTCCTTTCCCTGTGCCCCATCCTCGCAAGCTCTTATTTTGAAAATCACTTTGTAGATTGTGTATACTAATGTAGCTAGCTGGCTCCATCTGTGGGTCATCAGATAGACTGGTAGTTCTGAAAGTATGGTCCACCAACAACCGGGGTACCTAAAACATTTCCCAGAATATCATGGAGCCAAACTATTTTTACACCACTGAGATGTTATTTACACACTTCCACTGTGTTGGCATTTGCACTGATAGGACAGAGGCAATGGTGGGCGAAACTACTGGAACTTTAGCATGAGTCATGATTGTGGCACCAAACTATTAGAAGACTTGTATTCTTCCACCAGGCAGTCAAAATTACAACAAGTGAAAAAGAAGACAGTGCTACTTGAGAATGTTCTTGATGCGGGCACCTGTGTGGCTCAGTAGTTAAGCATCTGACTCTCGGTTCTAGCTCAGGTCATGATCTCATGGTTCATGAGTTCGAGCCCTGCATCACGCTCTGCGCTGAGAGTACAAAGCCTGTTTGAGATTCTGTCTCCTCTCTCTCTCTCTCTCTCTCTCTCTCTCTCTCTCTCAAAAGTAAATAAATACACATTAAAGAAAAATAGTGTTCTTGATGAAGCAACAGAATTTAATTCTTTTATTAAATCTAAACCCTTGAGTACGTGTCTTTCTAATATTCTGTTTGACAAATGGGAAATACACATTAAGCACTTTTGTTTCATACTAAAGTGCCATGGTTGTCTCCAGAAAAAAAAGTTTGTATGATACTTGAATGAAAAGTAAAATTAACTACTTTTTTCATAGAATACTACTTTTGTGGGGCACCCGGGTGGCTTAGTCAGTTAAGTGTCCGACTTTGGCTCAGGTCATGATCTTGCAGTTCATGGGTTAAAGCCCTTTCATCGGGCTCTGCGCTGACAGCTCAGAGCCTGGAGCCTGCTTCAGATTTTCTCTCTCTCTCTCTCTCTCTCTCTCTCTCTCTCTCTCTCTTCCCTGCTCATGCTCTTTCTCTCTCAAAAATAAACATTAGAATACTACTTTTGCTTGAAAGAATGTCTGACAAAGTATGTTATTTATATTTGAGTATTTGGCAGATATTTTCTCAGAAGTAAATATTGCTTCAAGGAGAACAACTGACAGTATTTATTACCAATGATAAAGTCAAGCTTTAAAGCAAAAATTAGAATTTTGGAAATTTATATGAACTTGACAGCTTTCTAATAACTTAACAATTTATCTGGTAGATTGATGTTGATAGTTATGAATGTGATTTTGTTGATGTTATATGATGAAATGTGCCATTATTTGAAAGATCATTGTAACTCAGTAGACCAATATTTCCAAAATAATCAGTGCATATAATAATACATTAAACATTGGTAACAGATCCAGTCAGCATCCATTTACAATACAGAAAAATGAATTTAAAGCAATAGACTGTGAAAAGTTAGTTTATGTAGGGTCAGATTCTACTCTGTAAGTCACCTTCAAGAATACAATACTTGTTGGGGCACCTGGGTGGCTCAGTCGGTTGAGCGTCCAACTTCCGCTCGGGTTTGTGAGTTCGAGCCCCACATCAGGCTCTGTGCTGACAGCTCAGAGCCTGGACCCTGCTTCACATTCTGTGTCTCCCTCTCTTTCTGCTCCTCCCCTGCTCATGCTCTGTCTCTCTCTGCCTTTCCATAATAAATACACGGTAACAAAATTTTGAGAATATAACACTTATTGAATTTTGGTGTAGTATCAAAGAAGAATTCCCAAATTATCTGAAAAGGCTGCTAACTAAAATCCTTCTCTCTTTTCCAACCACATATCTACATAAGTGTAGATTTCTTTCATATATTTCAATCAAAACAGCATCGGACAGTACACTACAGAGAAGCAGATAGGAGAATCCAGCTGTCTTCCGTGAAAGCCAGATGTTGAGGAGATTAGCAAAAATGTGACACAGTACTACTTCTCACTACTTGTTCTGTAAAATGTAGTTATTTTTCATTAAAAAGTTTCTTTTTGTGGTGAAATGTCATGTGCTTATTGTTATTTTTAAATGAATACGCATTTTACAAATTTCTTAGCTTTGGCTTATGTTTTGATATAGTAATAGGTAAAACCCACATAAACCAAAGGTTTGGGGGTCGTCAGTTTTTAAGAGTGTAATGGAGCCCTGAGGCCAAAATGTTTGAGAATCACTATGACAGCTCACATAGAAGGAATCTGAGAAGGGGCAATTCACAGGCTGTGGATTCAGGCTTCAAGGCCCAGACAGACAGGCCACTGGCTTCCCTTAGAAATACACACCTTCGGTAGCAGTTTCCAAATTGGGAAAATGCTCAGCTGGCCTTGTCCCTCCCTACCCCTTCTGATCTTTACAAGCCTTTACAAGCTGTTCTCCAATTCATTCAAAATAAAAAGGATTTTTAAACACGCACTGGCCTAATTTTAGATGAAAGTGAAATGTCAATTAAGAAGTCTAATTTAGCTCTAGCCACTAAATTAGCTTTTTCTACCTTACAGAGCAGCAGACAGTGTGGGGCAGACGTGGAGAAAGATGACTGAGCTGACATTTCAGTATGCTGGTTTTGCTGACCTGCATTTTCTTACAACGGGAAAGAGTACTTCAGGCAGTAGAATTATTCTTTCCTTAAAAAAAAAAAAGTGGGGTACGTTCTTTGTCCACAGCTGCTGTTTCAACTCTTTCTTCTTTTCAAAATTACAAAAACTGCTCGTGATGGAAGCCATAGTTATAAAAGTAATCGGTTTGAACTTCCTAGGTTTTAGAAAGTACATTTGAAGTCTTATGGATATTTCATCAAACCTGTTAACTTTGCTAAAGAATGAATCATCGCAAGTAATTATATATACTTAATCCTCAGCAAAGATAGATTGTTTCTTCTTATCCCCAAATATTGCACTACTGTGACATTATGACTCTAGCATTCCTTATGATACTGACACAGAATTACTTTAGTTTCTTTACTGAACTTGGTGCTAAGAGGATAAGAATCACATTGTAACTTTTTTTGGAATTCAAAAACCTAGCAGACTTTAGAAGGTTAATGACTGTTTTTGATTTTGAATGAAAGCTCAAATTGGCAAATGAGTCAATAGCAAATGTATTGTCATAATTGATTGGTCATTGTGAAAGACCAAGTTATGTAAATATTGCATTTTTGTATCCTTTATCTCAACAACCTAAAGACCATATTCAGGATGTGTAGGTACCATATGATAGAGGGAAAAGACTAATGAACTACTTATGCCAATACTTAGGTTTTGAAACATCCGTTAAAGTTTTTTTTTTTTTTAAGTTTGTTTATTTATTTAGAGAGAGAGCATGGAGGAGGGGCAGAGGCAGAGGGAGAGAGAGAATCCTAAGCAGGCTCCACGCTGTCAGCACAGAGCCCAATGCAGGGCTCAATCTCACAAACCATGAGATGATGACCCGAGCCAAAATCAAGAGTCAGAAGCTCAATCGTCTGAGCCACCCAGGCACCCAATACTTACTTTACTCTTAAAATTTCTCTACTGCAAACAAATATTATGTCCAATTTCTAGGAAATCTTTAGGGAGATTTAGTAAAATTAGGGCCATGCAAATAATACTGGACTCCCTATGTGCATACACAATTTTCAGTTAAAATATATATAAAACATTATAATGTATTCAAGTTCTTTCCCTTTAAAATTCTCATTACCTTAATTTTCATTACTAAGTATTCCAGACACATGATTTTGCCTCCTGTTATGGACTCACCTACTTTTCATTTGTTTTTAAAATAACATAGTGTAATGCCTAGTTTGGGGCAAATGCCTAAAAAAATACGTAGAATGATAATGCTCACAAACTATAGGACGTCGTTAAATATTATTTTCCTTTGTTTTATTTTGTCTGTCTATTTTATAAAGGGTGTGTGTGTGAGAGAGAGAGAGAGAGAGAGAATAAATCAGGATTGCTTTGTAAAAACCTGGTTGAATCCATCATTGTATTCATATTTGGATCCATCAGCTTAGGATCTAGTTTTTGATAAATATGATGGGGTCAGTAACCGTAATCCTCTTATGCTCCTCAGGCAATATTTACAAATACGATTCTCCTCTTTTTTGATGGGTGTGGGACTACAGCTCTAGGAGCAAAGGTCTTGAAAGCGCACCCAAGCAAGGGTACATCATCCAGGATAACACTGTCAAAACTGTTTTCTTGCTACTCCCGTGCAACTAGCCAGACACTTCTTCAGTTGCTGGGAACAAACGGTGGGAAACATTTTGCGTGAAATCACCTACCAGTTGTCGGAGCTCTTTTTCCCGAAGAATTTTGAGAATGCCCAAAGCTGCTGGTAAATGAAGAAAGTGTACAGAAGTGGCAATTGCTGGGACTGACAGTATGTATCCAACAAAGGCCAGAGCCAAAATTGCGCTGGATTTTATTCTTTTTATATCCCAATAAGAGATACCGTTTCTTCTGCGCCTTCTAAAAATATATAATTTTACATGTGATGCGAGCACCAAACACGCAATATATATGAATTACAAAGCAAAAACAACAAACATCCGTGAATCCACCATCCAGATAAATAACCAGAACTATAGAAGGACATTCATTTTTGTGTATACTTATCTTCGTCACATCCTCCTCTCTAAAATCTCCCTCTTCTAGCAATGAACCTCCATTCTGATTTTTACACATCAGCCCTTTCCCTTGCCTTTAAAAAATAGCTTGATCATCAGGCGCCTGGCTGGCTTAGTCGGTTCAATGTTCGACTTTGGATCAGGTCATAATCTCACAGTCCATGGGTTTGAGCCCCGATTCAGGCTCTGTGCTGACAATTCAGAGCCTGGAGCCTGCTTTGGATTCTGTGTCTCCCTCTCTCTATGCCCCTCCCCAACTTGTGCTCTGCCTATAAATAAATAAATAAATAAATAAATAAATAAATAAATAAATAAACAAACAAACAAACAAATAAATAAATAAAACATTAAAAAAATTTTTAAGTAAAATCTTTATGAAAAAATACTTTATAAAAATAGCTTTATCACATATGTGTGTATTCCTAAAGTATATATTGCTTGGTTTTACTAGATGACATATTTTTTACTCCTTGGGTAAATTCTGTATCTTACTATTAGAATTAAGAAAAAAAATAAACCATGGAGGCTAAGGCTACCTTTAAAAATCTTTCTACTATGGAGGTGCCTGGGTGGCTCACTTGGTTAAGTGTCTGACTTTGGCTGAGGTAATGATGTCATGGTTCGTGAGTTTGAGCCCTACTTCGGTCTCTGCACTGTTGATGCAGAGCCTGTTTGGGATTCTCACTCTCCCTCTGTCTCTTTGCCCCTCCCCCACTCATGCATGCTCCCTCTCTCTCGCTCTCCTCTCTCTCAAAATGAGTAAACGTAAAAAAAAATCTTTTTACTGTGGATTTTGAAAATAAACCAGCTTGAGAGCATTCATTATTTCAGTTGGTAAACTGAGTATTGATATATTGGCAATAGATCTATAGCAACTAGCTACTTTTACGAAACTCATATTTAAGATCTGATTACTATAGTGTCTCAAGAGTGAGCATGTTTAAATTTCTCGATACATATATTTTGCCATACAGTATTTTAATATGTCAGTACATGTTTCACTACCATGACATTGTCTATCCCTTGGGAGTTTTAAGTATTACGATTTAAAAAAAAAAACAAAAAACAAATCTTTGGTATTGAAGTAGGTTAAAATAATGACTTCTTCAATTTTTTCTATTAATAGTAATGAAATATTTTTTGTATTTTTTCTTTTTTGTATGTAATCTATTATTTATGAATATGTTGAGTGTTATTTTACAGTTCCTCATTTGTTTTAATTTTAAGTTTTTCAATTTGTTTTTTTTTTTTGAAATTTTATTTTTTGTTTTTTTAACTTTTTTCTTTGAAAATTTTATTCTTTTTTTTAAAAAAAAATTTTTTAACGTTTATTTATTTTTGAGACAGAGAGAGACAGAGCGTGAACGGGGGTGGGTCAGAGAGAGGGAGACACAGAATCTGAAACAGGCTCCAGGCTCTGAGCCATCAGCCCAGAGCCCGACGCGGAGCTCGAACTCACGGACCGCGAGATCATGACCTGAGCTGAAGTCGGGCGCTTAACCGACTGAGCCACCCAGGCGCCCCTGAAAATTTTATTCTTAATTAGTGAAATTTTTCTTTTTGAGGTTGTCTAATATATAGATCATTCCATTTACAATTTATTTGCCTCCTGTAAATCTTGGAAAGACTGTTCACATTTGGAGATTTAATAAATAGTTTAACAGTTCTTTTTTACTTAAGAAAATCACTGTAACTCTTTAATCTGTAATGGTATTATTAATTAGAATAACAAACTTGCCAACACTCCTAGGGTTCTTACTGTGCATCAGACAGTTTTCTCGGCACTTCACATATTTACCAATTTAATCCTTTCGATAACCCTATAGCAATGGGCACTATTATTATCTCTGTTTTATAGCTGGGAAAACTGAAGCCTAGAGAGAAGAATTTGCACAGAGAGAAAATAGAAATGGAAGCAAAATTGTCATCTCTTAATGTCTATGCTCTAATGCCCCTCTAAAACTGATTGTGAGTTTTACTCCTTCTTACATTTATGTCAGTAAATGGTTTAAAGTGTAGATCTAAATAATTATTCTTAGAAGAGTGAAACATTCCCCAAACTGATTTGTTTGATCTACCAAATAAATACATTCTAGGTTCTTTTTAGACCAGTCGATTCTATCTATACTTTCATCTTTCCTTATTTTTAGATCATAGTGATTTGATTTTATATCTTTAGGGTGTTTTAACATATTACCTTACATTATTCTTTTTCAAAATTATTTTAGATATCTTCATCTATTCTACCGGATGAAAGAAATAATTTTATTTTGGGGCGCGTGGGTGGCTCAGTGGGCTGAGCGTCCGACTTCGGCTCAGGTCATGATCTCGCAGTTCGTGAGTTCGAGCCCCATGTCGGGCTCTGGGCTGACGGCTCAGAGCCTGGAGCCTGCTTCTGATTCTGTGTCTCCCTCTCTCTCTGCCCCTCCCATGCTCATGTTCTGTCTCTCTCTCTGTCAAAAATAAACAAACATTAAAAAAATTTTTAAGAAATAATTTTATTTAGTTCTAAAAGAAATACTTAATGAGATGTTGTTTAACATTACACTGCATTTATAAATCAATTTGGAAGCAAATTGTCATAAAATATTTTCTCCATTTTAACTCTCTTTATATTGGTAAATTCTGATTTCTATCAATACATCTTTTCACATGGGTCATATATCTACCTTGTTAAAATATTTTCACGTATTAAACTTTTTCCATATAGTGAGTAGTTTTGTTGTAATTATGAATAAAATTTTGTAGCAATTAAATTCTTCTCTAGTAATGATACATGAGTGCTGTTAATCTTTAAAATATTTTTTGTCTGATATAAATAATTATCTAATTACTCATGGGGCACCTGGGTGGCTTGGTTGGTTGAGCGCTGGACTTCAGTTCAGGTCATGATCTCACAGTTCGTGAGTTCAGGCCCTGCATCAGGCTCTGTGCTGACACCTCAGAGCCTGGAGCCTACTTTGGATTCTGTGTCTCCCTCCCTCTCTCTCTCTGCCCCTCCCCCACTCACACTCTGTCTCTCTCTGTCTTGGGGATAAATAAACATTAATTTAAAATTTGTTTAAAATAAAAAATAATTACCTAATTAATCATAATTTCTGAATAATGACTTTTTGGTCACCTTTTATGGCTTTACAGTTCTGATTTTTGTTTCCTGCCTTATTACATTGGCTACAACTTCTAGAGAATTTTAAATACTATTGTAATAGCAGATTTTTAAACATTTAAAAACCTGTGTTAAATGAAAATAAAGATTGAAGGCATATACCATATAATTATATTTTACGTATTTGTTCAACCTAAGCCCTATATTTCAGGGAGAAACAGTTTAGCACAGCAAGGCATGGACATTGGCTTTCCTATTACCATACTGGTCTGGCCAAAATACATTTTTCAGGAAAAATTACCATGGACTTGATCTTCTTTATTGTAGCAAAGAGAGTTATTTTAAAATTCTGATTGCTATCATCCAAATAATGGAAATGACACAGAGGGGAAATTTTTGAAAAGCTTCACCTGGAACGGAACACTACTTGTCATTCCTAGATTTATCTCATTCTAGCTACTATTTCACTGTTAAGACAGTAATAGAGGGGCTGGAAAGAGGAAAATCTGTGCCAGGGGTAAAATCAAGTACAATTTTCTATATTTGTACTTCTGTTTTTTCAAATAGCACATAATTCTCTCTCTTTCTCCCTCCCTCCCTCCCTTCCTCTCTTTACCAGTAAAGAGTAACTTTACAGAGTACACTAAAGAGTTTGTTAATTATACGTCTTATCTAAACTTCATTTATGATCAAGCCTCATATTTTTGGCTAAAACATACTTACTTTATAACTGCTCCCAACAAAGATTAATTTCTTAGTAAACAAATAATTAAGTTGAAAACGAAATCCACACAAAGGTATAATCTTCAAATGCATTTTAGATCATTCATGTTGGCATGGTTAACACATAATATTCTAAAATGTTCAAATAATCTAATATAAATGCCTATGAGGATTCTGAGGGTCACTGGTTCTGTGACAACTCATTTAATACTTCTGTTACTGCTTTCCTAACCACAAAGATAAAAGAAATACATTTTGAGTTTATTTCTTTGTTGAAACAGTTATAAGATGGTTTCTATAAGATATATTATTGGAAAGCTGAAACATGAGAAAAATGAAATAATACATACAGGGCAAACTCTGGTTTCATATACATCAGTGTTCAGAGCCTTGGTCTACCACTTGCTAGCTATGTGACATTGAACAAATTATTTAATTTCTCCCTAAGCCTTGCTTTTTTCACATGTCAATTATTATGAGATAACATTTACTATTTTCTGGTTCTGTAAATGTCAGCGCCAGAATGATGATGATGATGATGATGTTCATTTGAAAAAAGATCTCTTACGGTCACCTAGGTAGCTCAGTCGGTTGAATATCAGACACTTGTTTTCAGCTCAGGTCATGATCCCAGTGTCCTGGGGTCGAGCCCACATTGTGCTATTAGCACAGAGCCTGCTTGGGATTCTCTCCTTCCCTCTTTCTCTGTCCTCCCACACACACACTGTGCACAGGCACTCTCTATCAAAATAAATAAACTTAAAAAAATAAATAATAAAGGACCTCTTAAACTGACTCCTCTTAGAGAGTATGCATTTTTATACAACTATTATTCAGATCTGTTCTGTAGAGACTAGGTATCATTGCACCGATTACCCAAATAAACTCAAGTAAATCACTGAAGTGCATGTTGTATAGAAAATGTTCAGGGGTGCCTGAGTGGCTCAACCGATTAAGTGTCCAACTCTTGATTTCGGCTCAGGTCACGACCTCACAGTTGAAGATCAAGCCTTCATGGTGTGAGCACAGAGCCTGCTTAGGATTCTCTTTCTCCCTCTCTCTTTCTCTCTGTGCCCCCCCTCAAATAAACAAACAAACAAACAAACTTTAAAAAAATTAAAGAAAAATTCAGGATCCTAGATCAGGAGGTAAAAGTGTTAGATGTGAATCTGCTACATCCCAGCTGTTCAAGCCTCAGTTACTATGCCTGTCAAAAGGAAATACTTGTGTTTCCTCTCTTATATGATTTGTTATTGTTAAGATTAACTGAGATAACATGCATGGAACTCATTATAAATCTGTGCAAGATGATGTGAATATATTTTTCAAAATACTGCATGGAGATTAAAATCTATTTCATGATATTGTAGAAGCAGCTAAGTATCTTAAGGCCTGATTGACAAATGCAAACATAGGTGAAACGGACTGTAAAAATTATATATTATATATTGCTGATTTTCCAAAGTCTTACAAAGCTAACCAGCTGTAAACACAATAGTGTTTATAATTTCATCACTCAGTATTCTAAACATTTATTTATTAAAATTAGACATTAAAAAAAGTGATTGTCAGGTTTTAATCCTTTTGGTAATTACAAATCTTCATTGCATGACTTGGCAAGTCCTGCTGAAATCTGACGATTCAGAATTGTTAGGTTTATTTCTTTACCAAAGTTTACCATTCACTTACTTGTATGAGATGTTTTCCAATTTGTGATATAACTGAAGTAAGCTTTCATCCCTAAAACAGGGTAGAGAATGGTAAACACTCTTACCTAGGTTGATAAAGATCTCTGCACTCCTAAAAATCTCAACTAACATTTTTAAAAGCATAACTTTCTAACTTTCTGTTAAAGAAAAATACACTAATGCTGTGACTACAGTTATACGACGTTCTGTATTATCCACAGTTTATTTAGGGTGAGAGAGAGCATTCCCTTAACGGAAAGCCCCTTCTTTCTCAGGTTTATTCCATTCCTGTTAATGAAATGTGTGATGGCTCTTGTGTCAGGGAATTAATGATACTCAGTAAGTAAAGAATGAGAAACCTGGGTGGATGAATTATGCCTCTTCTTCGGTTCTTTTCAAAGAGGAAAATTGAAAGATCCCATAGCATCACACTTATTATGATATTTAAACTATGAGAATTTCATCAGATAAAAGAAATGTTAAATGAAATCCTCTGTCTAAACACTCATGTCAAGAAAGGCAATTTTAGTTATGCAGTGGTGTAGCATTTTGTTTTTTCTGCAATAAAGCCATCAGATCAATAAAAAATTATGTAGCAGATTATTATTACACTGTGCTCACCATAGCTCTAATCGTAAATAATACAGCAGTTATCCTGGTTATATTAATTATAATTAGAATGCAGATAATGCAGACGGTCTTTTATTACTAGAGCCAAATCAATTTTCCAGTGTTATTCGATGCAAGGTCACACAAAGTTGTGGGAGCTTTTAGACTTCTTATGAAATGGCCTGCCTGCCTGTGAAAGGAGAGTTTGGCTCAGCTGTGCAAGACACATTGACTAGGAAGATCATTGAAATAATTACAGCCATGAACCCTTGCCTATGATGGCAGAATTTCATTTTATAAAGTAAGCATAGCTGTAATCCAGCCTCCTTTATGGTAGGAAGCCTCATAAATCTTTCAGAAGAAACCAAGTCTTGTGTTTAGTGGTAAGGAGGGAATCAAAATGGATTCGTTTGTATTGTTCATTTCTCCTCATTGCCTTTTTGTTCCATACCTTGCATCATATTTTTTAAAGGCATTCCATATGTAATCATCTAGTAATGATAGAGGGAAACCACAAAACAACAAACTAATAGAAATACATTAGGTGTGCAGTGTTGGTGGATGAGATATAGGCTGATTTCACATACTGTCACAAGACGACTTTTATGAACCTGGTTTAGTTGCTCAAAAAGAGGCCATGAGATGAGAAGAAGGTGGGAGAATGAGACAGAGATTAAGTTCAGAGGAAATCATTTTACATATGCCTTTACAATGGTCAAAGGGAAGTACGCCCTTCATAGCCCCAAAGCCTATGAAGCCAGAGACTGTGGTTCAGGATAAACCCATGTATTTGGGTACCAGAAATGGGCAGCATGCTAATTCTAGAACCCCTGGTTGAGCAAATCTAATAGCGATGGATAGCTTATGTGTTATTGATGTTCCCCACTTGACAGAACTCCGTCAGGTTGTTGAGTCAGTGTCCAGGCAGGACACCAACCCGACTAAGATCAGGCAGGTGATTCAGGCAACGTACTGGACTGTGGGAGTAAAGGAATAGAACTAGGAGGGAATGTGTCAGAATATAAGTTGGAAAATTCATGACCCAGATAAAGGCATTGGTGGTCAAGAAATGTTTAATCACTGCTCTAAGGTATCTTTGGGGCCATTGTGACCTACACACCATCAATACTTGACCTCTGGCTAGAAAGACATGTCCATTCTATTGACGATTAGGAAATGTATGCATCCAGGTTGTTAAGAAACTTTCTTCTGAGAATTTGAGAAAGTCAACAGTGGTGAAAAAAAAAAAAGCGCTATTAGCGAAGATAGGAAATGGGAAGGTATTTCAAAGAGCAGAGTTAAGAAGTTATAACCAAAAGGGGAGCCAGGCTGATAGCCACGGCTCTACTCTCAAGCAAAGAACAGAGGGGAGTGTGGATGAGCATACAGCGCCAGTCTTCCAGAGAAGCCCCTTTTGAAGTCCTGGACTAAAGCACTGACCTCAGCCAACTGGTTCCCGCACGGGGCCGGCACATGAGGTTGAGCAGTGGTCCCTGTCTGTAAGGAAGGAAGGACTACTTTCAGCCCTTGAGGTCCCAAATCCTGTGGATAAAGGTAAGATTGTAAATAAATAAATAAATAGACAAGTTCCAGAGGCAGAGATTGGAAAGAAAGAAAAAAAGCAGGAAGATCTAAATGTCAGGTCTCTAGAAATTACAGCACTAGAAATAAATAGTAATAGAAAACCCTTGTCACTGTTTATTAAGTTTGTGAACTGCACTCTCTCTTTAGGGACTTTACATGTGTGTGGGTTTTGTTTTTTTTTTATTTTTTAATTTCTTTTTTTAATCCATCACCATCTATGAGGAACTAGGTGCTATCGCTAGTATTTTATAGATGTAAAAACTGGGGCTTTCCCAAGTCATACATTTAGCAAAAGGTGGGGCCAGAATTCAAAGGTAGGTTTTTCTGTAATCTGATATCCTAACTCTTAACTGTTACATACTGCCTCCAGGCTAGCAAAACTTACAGAGATCTAAATTACAGGGCAGAAGCCATTATGTCTTTGAAGATCTCTCACCTAAGTACTGTGTTCTCTAAGAATCTGGGACCAGGAAGAGGAGAATACCTTCTGTTTTTTAATAGCCAGAAGCCACAAATGGTCTTTCACTTAAACAAACATCCTGACCATTTGACCATAACATGGATTCATAATTCTTCTCTTCAGTAGCATTTACATAGTTTAAAGCCACCAAGGTTCAAGAAATGTTCTTGAACCATCTAGAGATTTAGGTACAGTGCTTTTAAAATTTGAATTGTATGCGATAATCCAAAATGGTAAAGTAACACTCTCTGCTTAACTAGAAACACCCTCAACTACAGTATTGAAGTTAAATCATTTTCAAAAACATCAATAAGGTTTACTTTCTTCTCCTAAAACATCAGTTTTATTTCAACACATGGAAAAGAAATTTGGGTTCTGAATGTTTCTGACCTGAAGCACATAAGCACATAAGAATGTTGGACTATTTTAGGGGCGCCTGGGTGGCGCAGTCGGTTAAGCGTCCGACTTCAGCCAGGTCACGATCTCGCGGTCCGTGAGTTCGAGCCCCGCGTCAGGCTCTGGGCTGATGGCTCGGAGCCTGGAGCCTGTTTCCGATTCTGTGTCTCCCTCTCTCTCTGCCCCTCCCCCGTTCATGCTCTGTCTCTGTCCCAAAAATAAATTAAAAAACGTTGAAAAAAAAAAAAAAGAATGTTGGACTATTTTAACATAGCATTCTATCTGCTTTGTTGAAGAAAGAAGTTGGGTGAAAATGTATGGAAAAATAAACTGTTGATTATGTTCTAATATTTAAAAATAAATATTTTTAAATGTGTAAGAGCAATATTTGAAAAAACCAACATGGCAAAATGGGCAAAACCAATGGAAATTGGAATTGAGAGAATAAATTTCATAAGTTAAAGGAGAAAATTGATGCTTTGTTATGAAAAAATATGTCTTAGGTCATGATTACTTTCTAAAAAAAGAGTTAGGAGTTAAAACAAAGACTACCTAGGATTGATTGATTTATGTGAAGGAAATTTTAAGCCAGTCAAAGTGCCTTAGATGTATCAAAATGTTAACAACTTTGGATATACTTCAAATAGATTCATTTCTAAAATCTGAAACTTATGAAAGAGGTACAAAAGGAATCATAATGTATTGTACTTTAAATGCAGAAAAAATACTAAAGGTGTACCATTTTTCCCAGTCAAGGAATTTTAGATATTCTGCATTGAATCTCTATCATTTTTCTTCTCCCTACCGAAAGAAAAACACAGCTTAACTCAAATATATCCCCATAAGATTTCAAGTTCAATGCTTTTCTTATAAAATATCTTTAAAATTTCTTCTTTGAAAATATATTTTATCTTCTATTGTGAAAACATGTCTTTCTTTAAGATAAAGGCTAATTCTTATGTAACGCTTACTATGGACTTGGTGCTGTGTGATACTTTCAAATGTTAATGTATTTAATCCTCACAAATACTGCATTTGAGGTAGATACTGTTATCTATAGAGGGGGAAATGGAGGTACAAAGAAGTTATATAAAGGTCACACAGCAAGTGAGTGGTAAAATGAGGCTTTGGGGTGTTTGGGTGGCTCAGTCAGTAGAGCCTCCGGCTTCGGTTCCACTATTCTCATGATCTCACTGTTCATGGGGTTGAGTCCCGCGTCGGGCTCTGTGCTGACAGCTCAGACTCAGAGCCTGACGCCTGCTTCTGATTCTGTGTCTCCCTCTCTCTCTGCCCCTCCCCTGCTCACACTCTGTCTCTCTTTCTCTCAAAAAAAAAAAATGAATAAACACTTAAAATTTTTGTTTTCAAGAATGAGGCTTTGAACCCAGGCATGCCAGCTCCAGAGTTTGCCCTCAAATCCAGCACTATTCTAAATCTTCACAGTAAGATTTTGCTAAAATGAAACAATTCTACCCAACAACTAGGTGTCTCTGGTTTATTTCCCTTTCTCAAAACACTATGAATTCCATGATCGGTATCACGGAAGGTTAGGTTTTGGGTTTTGTTTGTTTGTTTGTTTTTTGGGTTTTTTTTTTTTTTTTTTTTTTTTTGGTTTTTGTTTTTTAAGTAGCTCTCTATCTTAGAGGTACCTTGAGTATGAGCAGACCTATGAATTGCTATGGTAACTTCCAGTGCTTGAATAATAGGATTTGGGAATTATTTTGAGTGCAAAACATAAGAGAAAAAAATAGCGTCTAAATGTGACCTTGTCAACTGAATTAACTTCTAGGAGATTCCACTTTAAGATGATACGTCGAGCATTATCGTTTTACTGCTGAAAACTGGGAAGCTTTCCAAATTTTAACTTACAAAGTTATTGTACTTCCAGATGAGAAAAATGTCGTTTGAGGTACTTTCTTTTTCTTGAATACTGTGATAGATGGCTCTGTAATATCCTATGCAAATAGCCAATGTTGTAATTTGGAGCTGCCTGTAAGAAGTTACCCATAAACAGGGCATTTTAGAAGATTTCTGTTTAATTATTTACTGTGTGGCTTATGTGTTCCATCCTGTGTGGACTACTTACCGCTGGGCTTTTCCTCAGCCAAGTTCTCTACACCATTTTCCTTCTCACACACCGATGCTTCCTGTCAATAGTATGTAAGAGATACTGAAGTGTGGCACAGAATTAATTCTGCATCGAAAGGAAGATGCAACATTTCTCAAACAGAACATTAGGCTTCTCTTTGGTTCATTTTGTTAGCCCTCCTTTTGCTTTCCCATATTTTATTGCAGAGCCTACATGACCACAGGATCTATCTCATCAGCTCCTAGTCACGTGTAAGAGCACCTCTAGCAAAATCACTAAAAAATAGTACCCTTTTTTTCCCCTCATCAATTGCCTATGTCAGTAATAGGGAATTAGCTTTAAAAATATAATCTGATTGAGTACATTATGTTGACCAGCCTTGCGCATTTCCAGGCTGCACTTACTTCATTGTCTCTGTTTTAGAAATGGCTTTTATGCCTCCTGGTCTCAACATAGAGCAGAAAGGACCATCTGGACACCACATATGAGGAAATCAGACATCTCTAGGTTAAATCATGCCCATAAGGACAATTTCTTGTCAGATAAGCTGCTGTGTACTTAGTCTGATAACTAACAGAATTACAATATGGTAATTCTAACTGGAAATCGTCCATTTTCATCCTCAGGTTTCCTCTTTTCTCCCCATTGGTAAGCACCCTTTGAGTCCTACTCCTGTGCACTTGTACTCAAAGCCACCCCCAGCTCTGTTTCAAGCCGTGGCAGCTGTGAAACGTCTGGACAGCAGAGTGTTGTGCTGTTGGCTCACACATCATCACGCAGTGGGGCAGAAGCACATAATTGTGTAATGGAATAATTTGATTTCCTCCGATTTCTAGACACTTCACAAAATAAACAAGGCAGTAAAATGAAGCGTAACGAGTAACTGGTGAGGTTTGAGTCTCACATTGCTGTCACTTGCTAGCCTGGGTGACCTTCAGTAAATCGCAAACTCTTTTTTTTTTTTTTTTTTTTTTTTCCAGCTCTGGCTTCCTTGTCTGTAAAATGGGATAGCTTTCCTCATTTGTTTATCAAATAGGAACAGGTACGCTGGAGGGTCCCAGCTGATGGTCTATTCTCTATGCACTGCCTGCAGATGTGTTATCTTTTACTCATCGTGAATTTTAATTATTGCCGTCATTTAAAAACGTCAGAAGATGTTACATGAAAAAAAAATTTAGATTCTGTAGAAACAGGATTATTTGGCAACACTACTCCCCAATTAAAGCAACTAAAGGCCATGACACAACCTTTTCCCCTTCAGATAGCAGTCTTTGTTACAGTTCATTTCATTCCCCATCTGGCCTGCTTTGCACATTTCTGTGGCCTGTCTAGTCCCTGTAAGCATTTGAGTTTGTCACCTTTGATGTTTATAAAATCCCGTTTAGATTTAGCTGTAGTGTTCTTGACAAACACACTCAATTTGGACCTTGAAAAACAGCTTTCAAATACTGGTTCTTAAACTTGTGTAGATCATGGAAATTCACTGGGTGAGAGTGATTTCCCTGGGCATTAAAATGTTCATAATAATCGTTACATAATGGAATTATAGAGATTTAATGAAATAATTTGTATAAAAATACTTTGTAACAAACACACACTAAATCTATAATGATTATTTGGTACTTTGTACATTTCTTTTTAAAGAAAAATACGAGCGACTTTATTCATTAGACCTTAAGTTGACCCACGTTTCAAAAATTGGGTGTAACAAGATTTTATAAGGTGAATTACATATAATAATTGTTAAGGTGAATTACATGTAATAATTGTTTTCCAAATTTTGTTATGGGACAGTCTGTTAAACCACATTTTCCCTCAGTTTTTTGATGATTCACAAGAATACTATGAAGTAAAATACATGTTCAAAAGTTATTCATGTTAGCTTGAAAAGGAGTTGTGTGTCAACCTCTGAAGGCTCCAATACCACATTACCTTTTTGTTGATCTTTTTTTTTTTTTTTTTTTCAAATCTTCCTTTTTTTTTTCCGGTAGGTCCTGGTTACAGATGAATTTTAAATGAGGTAACCATGTTGTAATGGATTGAAAATACCTACCACAGGGCCCTGGCCATTTTAGGATTTCAAAGAATGATAAAACTCAATGAAACGGAACAAGAGGATAAACAGAAATAAGAAAAGCTTGTCTTGCTACCTGAACTGGGTTGCCCCCTGTTTCCTTGCTTTAAGCAAGCAGGAATAAATTATGATTTATAATGATGCTTTGAAATTAATAACATCTTCCTTCAAAGAGCAGGGAATATTTTATACCTCATCCTAATTATGTATGTCATTACCTACTTTCTCATTCATCTGTTTAATATCTTCCATGGGGCAGACAGAATTGGGTATGTAGTATTACCTAATTTTGCATGTGATAAAAAGGAAAACAGAGAGATTCAGTACCTTTTTCAAGGTCAGTGATACGGCAGAAGAACTGGAACTAACAGTGAGATTACCTCTGGATCATCAGTCCTCTCAACAAGAAAAGAAAACTGTCTGAATTCTTGATAAACTTTAAGCATTTAGAATATGTTCATCAATTATAAAAGACTTACGAGTCTGTAAAATGCTTCATTAAACCAAATAATAACTATATCTTTACAATACAAAAAGCAAGTTATTTCTTCATTGAACAGTCATTTATTGAAGGCATTAAAAATCACACAAAAATATCAAAATGCAAACAACAAACTATATAAAGTATTTACCACCAATGTAACAAAGCATTGATATCCATATTTATTATTTAAGAAATTATATAAATAGATAAGACAACCACTAAAACCTGAATAAAACTGTAAAGGAATATGAAAATATAATTTACACACACAATTAAAATAATGAATCCAGTATGGCCAGAGCATTCTCTAGAGTAGCCAAAACTCTGTTTCTCATTGTTCTGAAAATAGGGTCAAATTTCTAGGCATGCCATATAAAATCTTTTAATTACATGATCCCTTGTTGGTTCTCTAGCTATATCTTTCACCACCCTGTCTCCTCACATTCCACCCTGCCCTCCTGCATTTCAGCCAGTTCTCAGAATCCATCATGCTATGCTGACTCTTACCCACTACAATCCCACTCTCCCTTACCCCTTTCTATTATAGAATATGTGAAATGTAAATCAGTTACAAAACATCCTGTTTAGGTCAAACAACATTGGGTTTTTTGTAGCAAGAGTTTCTGGAGAAAAGAAGCAGTGCATTGATTTATATTATGCTACAGCCTCCTTATTTTATGGGAGAACAGTAGCAGTTGTCCCTAGACTACATTACAAATAGTATTGTGATACAGTATGTGATTGTGTGCCTATATTGTAAGTCCCATCCTCAATTTACTGTCTTACAATGGGAATAACAATACCCACCTGAGTATTGGATTCCCAATAATCCAATAAGAGTAATAATTACCTTATTTTATTTTATTTATTTTTAGCGTTATTTTATTTTATTTTTTACTATAATTTATTGTCAAATTGGCTTACATACAGCACCCAGTGCTCATCCCAACAAGTACCCTCCTCAATGCCCGTCACCCATTTTCACCCTCTCCCATCAACCCTGTTTGATCTCTCTATTTAATACCCTCTTATGGTTTGCCCCCCTCCCTCTCTGTCTGTAACTATTTTTTTCCCTTTCCCTTCCCCCATGGTCTTCTGTTGAGTTTCTCAAGATCCGCATACGAGTGAAAACGTATGATATCTGTCTTTCTCTGCCTGACTCATTTCACTTAGCATAATACCCTCCAGTTCCATCCACGTGGCTGCAAATGGCATGATATATTTTAGAGATGAACCTTCTGGTAAGTGTTCAGTGATACAGTATGCCATTGAATAACTATTAGGTCCCTCGTTCCCTTTCTGGTCCCTTCCTTTTTTTTCTCTCTTAAATAAATAGTGTCAGAAATAAACTTATATCCCAACAAACCAATGTCCAGGACCAGATGGCTTCACTGGTGAATTCAACGATTTTATAACTATGCTTCTCAAACTCTTCCAAATAACTGAAAAGGAAGGAATGCTTCCAAACCCATTTTACAAGGCCAACGTTACCCTGATACTAATATTGGACAAGGACACCACACACACAAAAAAGAAAATTATAGGCTAATATCCCTAATGAATATGGATACAGAAATACTTAAAATATTAGCAAACAAAATTCAACAATACATCAGAAGGATTATATACCGTGACAAAATGGAATTTATTTGAAGGACACAAGGATGGTCCAACATTTACAGATCAACCACTGTAATATACAACCTTAACAAATGAAGGATGAAAATCATATGACCATCTCTTTTTTTTTTTTTTACTAAAGTTTATTTTGAGAAAGACAGAGAACAAATGGGAGAAGCAGAAGGAGAGGGAGACAGAATCTCAAGCAAATTCTGCACCACCAGCATGGAGCCCGTGCAGGGCTCAAACTCACAAACCCATGAGATAGGGACCTGAGCTGAAATCAAGGGATGGACACTCAACTGACTGAGTCACCCAGGCACCCCTAATCATCTCAATAGATGCAGAAAAGGCATTGACAAAATTTAACAAAATTTTTTATTTATGATAAAATAACAAAATAACAAAATTTTTTATTTATGGTAAAAACTCAACATAGTGGGTATAGGGGAAATGTAGCTCAATACAGTAAAGGCTATATACATGACAAAACCACAGCTGACATCATACACAGCAGTGAAAAGATGAAAGTTTTTCCTCTAAGAGCAGAAACATGTCTAGAATGCCCATTCTCACCACTTTTATTTAACATGGTATTAGAAATCCTAGCCACAGCAATTAGGCAAGAAAAAGAAGTAAAAGTAATCCAAATTTACAGGAAGTAGTAAAACGGTTGCTATTTGTGGATGACATGATACTCTATAGATAACCCAAAAGACTCCACCAAAAAGCTGTTAAAACTAATAAATTCAGTAAAGTTGCAGGGTATAAAATAAATATACAGAAATTTTCTGTATTATACATATGAATAACAAGCTATGATAAAGATAAATTAAGAAAATAATCATATTTCCAATTGCATCAAAAAGAATAAAATGCCTAAGAATAAATTTAATCAAAAAAGTCAAAGACCTGTATGCTGAAAACTACAAGACCCTGATGAAAGAAGTTGAAGAAGACACAAATAAATGGAAAGCTGTTCTAACGTTCATGGATTGGAAGAATTAACATTGTTAAAATATCAAAGCAAATCTGATTCTTGCGCAATTCCTGTCAAAATCCCAATGGTATTTTTCAAAGAGCTAAGACAAATAATTCTAAAATTCCTATGGAACCACCAAAGGCCTTAAATAGCAAAGTGATTTTGAGAAAGGAGGGAAAAATTGAAGGTGTCATGCTCCCTGATTTCAAACTATATCACAAAATTGTAAAATAATCAAAATAGTATATTGACATAAAAAGACACATAGATCAGTGCAACAGAATAGAGCCCAGAAATATATATATATATATATATATATATATATATATATATATATACACATATACATATACATACACACACACACATATATATATATGTGTGTGCATGTGTGTGTGTGTATACATAAAATCAAGTTTTATGTATATACTGTCAAATAATTTATGAAAAAGGAGGCAGAAATATACAATGGAGAAATGCCAGTTTCTTCAGTAAATGGTGGTGGGAAAACTGGACAACCACATGCAAAAGAATGAAACTAGGCCACTCTCTTACACCAAACACAAAAACTAATTCAAAATCAATTAAAGACTTGAATAAGACCTGAAATCATAAAATTCCTAGAAGAAAACATAGATGACATTGGTCTTAATGATATATTTTTTTGGCTCTGACTTCAAAGGCAAAGGAAGCAAAAGCAAAAATTAAAAAATGGGACTACAACAAACTAAAAAGCTTCTGTATAGTGAAGGAAAGTGTGAACAAAATGAAAGGTAACCTGAGTGAAAGAAGATATTTGCAAATCATCTAACCAATAGGGGGTTAATATCCAAAATATATGAAGAAATCATACATCTCAACAATTAAAAAAATCAAACAATCTAATTAGAAAATGGGCAGAGAATCTGAATAACATTTTTCCAAAGACACGTAGATGGCGAACAGGCACTTGAAAAAACATTCAGTGTCACTTATTATCAGGGAAAATCAAAACCACAATGAAATTACACCTCACATCTGTTAGAATGGGTATTATTAAAAAGATAAGAGGGGCGCCTGGGTGGCGCAGTCGGTTAAGCGTCCGACTTCAGCCAGGTCACGATCTCACGGTCCGTGAGTTCGAGCCCCGCGTCAGGCTCTGGGCTGATGGCTCGGAGCCTGGAGCCTGTTTCCGATTCTGTGTCTCCCTCTCTCTCTGCCCCTCCCCCGTTCATGCTCTGTCTCTCTCTGTCCCAAAAATAAATTTTAAAAATGTTGAAAAATTTTTAAAAAAAGATAAGAGGGGTACCTGGGTGGCTCAGTCGGTTAAGCGTCCGACTTCAGCTCAGGTCACGATCTCGCAGTCCGTGAGTTCGAGCCCCACGTCGGGCTCTGGGTTGATGGCTCAGAGACTGGAGCCTGCTTCCGATTCTGTGTCTCCCTCTCTCTCTGCCCCTCCCCCGTTCATGCTCTGTCTCTCTCTGTCTCAAAAATAAATAAGCATTAAAAAAAAAATTAAAAAAGAAAAGATAAGAAATAAGTGTTGGAGAGGATGTGGAAAAAAGGAAACCCTCATATATTGTTAGTGGAAATGTAAATTGGTGCAATAACTGTGGAAACCTATATGGAGATTCTGCAAAGAATTAAAAGTGGAAGTACCGTATGTCCCAGCTATTCCACTTCTGGGTATTTATCCAAAGAATATGAGGGGGCACCTGGGCGGTTCAATCAGTTCAGCATCTCTCTGCCCCTCCCCCCCTCAAAAATAAATAAACATTTAAAAGTTTTTAATAAAAAAATTAAAAAACAAAGACTATGAAAGCACTAATTTGAAAAGAAATATACACCCCTGTGTTCATCACAGCATTATTTACAGTAGCCAAGATACGGAAGCAACTTCCACGATGGACAAATGAATAAAGAAGATATGGTGTATGTGTGTGCATGTGTGTGTGTACACAAAGAAGATATGGTATGTGTAAGATATATACACATACACATGCAATGCTATACTATACACATGCACATATGCACACATGTACAATGCTATACTAAGCCATTTAGAAAGAAGGAAATCTTGTCATTTGTAGCAACATGGATGGAACTTGACATACTAAATGAAATAAGTCAGATGGAGAAAAGACAATAATTTATGATTTTACTTATATGTGGAATCTAAAGTACAAAACAAGCAAAACAAAACAAACTCATCTATACAGAGAACAGACGGGTGGTTACCAGAGGGGAAGCGGGTAGGAGGGTAGATAAAATGGGTAAGATGCTCAGTAATGATGGATAGTAACTAGACTTATAGTAGCGATCACTTTGTAGTGTAGACAAATATCAAATTATAATGTACACCTGAAAACTATATAATTTTATATTCCAACTTTATCTCAATAAAATGAAGTAAACATAATTATAGATCATTACAGTGCAAAGGACCTTAGAAGAAACCAGTTGGTATAATCTCGACTCCATGACCACTCTTCTATGCACTTCATGTTTTCTTACTCCACACTCACCACATTTACAATAACTGTTTGTCATTCACCTTCCTCAGTGGATTGAGCTCCATGAGGGCGATCACCCTGTGAGAGATTTCCCAGTCACTACTCCTTCCCCTTGTTTGCTAACCTGCCTGCTACAAAGTAACCTCTCAGTGGCTAAAGGGCTAAATGAAGGAGTCAGTTACACATGAGAAAACTGAGGGTTGTAGAGTCGGACAACTCACAGCAAGGAGTGACTGAAATTAGAAGGAGGAAAACAATGAAACCTACATATTCACCTACTAAGTTACTACAAGTAGCATGATTAATATCAGCTAGATCCTATTGCTAGATCCTGTTGTCATTTTGTATTAAGTATACTGGAGAAACACAAAGCCAGGAAGAGAGCCAGTGAATGGAAGGCAAACGTGGCTGGCTGGGTAGGTGTCAGTCTGCTCTTTAAGGAAGGAGTTCAGGACTGGCCTCATCATTGAGGTGTCATTTGAGCAGAAATCTGAAAATGGTGAGGAGGTGACCCATGATGGACATCTGGAGAAACTGTTCTAAACACAGAGGAAAAAATTGAGGAAGAGCAAAGGAGTCAGTATTGCTATCATCTAGGGAGTTAAGAGAATTTTCTTCTTTTTAAATGTTTGGTTATTTATGTATTTATTTATTTAAAGAGAGAGAGAGGGAGAGCACTAGCTGGGGAGGGAGGGAGAGAGAGAATCCCAAGCAGGCTTCACACTGTCAGTGCAGAGTCGGACGTGGGACTCGATCCCATGAACTGTGAGATAGTGACAGCCGAAACCAAGAGTTAGACGCTTAACTGACAGCCACTCAGGTGCCCCTGGGAGTTAAGAGAATTTTAGACAGTAAGGTCACAGATGAATGTTGTGGTGGGGGGAGATCATAGGTTCTCATAGGTAATTATGAAATGCTTTTTTTTAATGTTTATTTTTGAGAGAGAGAGAGAGTGCATGCACGTGCAAATCAGGGAGGGGCAGACAGAGGGAAACAGAGGATCCAATGTGGGCTCTGTGCTGACAGCAGAGAGCCCTATGCAGGGCTCAAACTCACGAGCTGTGGGATCATGACCTGAGCCAAAGTCGGACGTTTGATTGAGCCATCCAGGTGCCCCAAGGTTGGAAAATTATTGGAGAATTTGGAGCAAGGTCTGACATGAAGAGATTTATACATTTTTATAGGATTATTCTGCCTGCTGTGTAGAGAATTGGGCCGGAGGCGGGGGGTGGGGGGGTCGCGGACAGAAGAAGGGAAATCATTTAGAAAACTACAACAATCCAGGAGAGAAATGGCTAGCACTTAATCACATGCTATACCTATTGCAACAGAAGCTTGGAAGTGTAATCTAGCCGTATCCTTAAGTAGCGGGGGGAAAGCTGAGGTTTGGAGGCCTAATAGTCTTTGTCATGGGATTCTTTAAATCCCACCCCAGATGAGTAGTATACTGGTAGAGTGTCCATACCTATGTTGGACTGAAACTATGAAGTCCCTCTCCCTGCCCCCTTTTGGCATGTGACTACAGAAAAGCGGTGGTTCTCTGATGCCCATGCGAACTGCAGATCAGTTCTCGAATAGGAATTTGCACTTCTAAAGTGATCACCATTGTTCCAAAAGCCTTGTGAATCGAGAAAGAAATTTCAGAGTAAGAAAGGGAAAAAGTAGAGAAATTCTACAGTGAGCGACCACAAGGCTATTCCTGCGACTTTACCTACCCACCGTGTACGTTCTGATGTCCGCATGCATGTGTGCACAGACAGGCAGCCATTTGCCAGACACACACTATCACACACACACACATACACATACACTTTGACAATCTTCCCTTCTTCTTCACCAAAAACATTTCTGGTTTCCTTAGCATGACTCATGATACCCTATTTAACCTGAATCACGAAAGCTGCCTTTTTCTTTCTCCTAGTTTCTTCTTCATCTATTAACAACCTAGAATAAGATAATCCTCTCCAAGGAGCCTACACAGTCTTTTCAAGGTTGAATTAGGAGCCCTTTCTCTGACCTAAACTAATATTTATATGTCTCTATCAACACACTTACCAAATTATAGCCAATGAATGCATTTATCACTGTAACTCTATTCTTAGTTCTTTGGAATCAAGTACTGTGTGTTCACTTATGTACCCCCGTGTTTAGCAGTGCCCAGTGTATGCCAGGTGTCTATTAAGTGTGTTGAATGAATGAGTGAATGAATCAATCAACGTATCATTCTGACTTGAATATGACAATGAACAGAAAACACACTGAGGACATCATGACACAGAGGAGTTCACAGCACATCATGTAAGCCTTATAGAGAAATCATCAATGAGCTAATTCCTCCTCTTTACAAGTCCTGTGGCCAGGGATGTATGAGGCCACATTTATTTATCAGATTTCAGAACAACTAAGTGATACTGAATATTGCAACCACTTTAGCCGATTGTTTTTTACCTAGTTGGTCGCATGTGCCTATATATCCCTGCTTTGTTTCACAAAGGACTTGAGATAGTGATGTGCAATGCGTATATTATAAATTTAGCTATTCTATGAAAGGAAAGCCATAAAAAGATTTTTAAAAGCAAAATGAGAGTTGAGGCATTAAACATGACTTAAAATTTGCCTTGAGAGATCAGCTTTTGTTGGGTGAGATAATTTTGCAGATATTAGCATAAACACTCCTGCAAAGCCAGGATGTTGGGGAGGGGAAAAGGTGGCAGGGAGCCAAAAGAAAGTACTGCAATTTGGTTGAAATTAATAGGCAGCTGTTAGGTCATCTCTAAGCTACCACTTTATTATGCTAAAAATTCAGGATGAGTTGAAACCGGAGTAATCCCAATGAAAATGTGGTTAAATTGCCAATGTAGTTAAAACAGCCAAATTAGGAGTGTGATCTTTACAGTTGCAGGAATGAGGAAGGTTACTATGGTGGATACTGACTCTCCTCAACTAGCAGTTTCCTCATCTGTAAATGGGTTCCGCAAAATTTTCTTGCTGGGAGAGCATGAAAGCTTGGCATCCAGAAAGTCCAAATACATAGTAGTGAATAACCCTATCCCAGATGTTCTAGTTGATGCCCTCCAACTTTACCAAAATAAGAACTTACCTGCTGAGGTTAGCAAACAAGTTTGTGGTTCTTTATTGCTGGGTCCACTCAGGAATTCTTTATTCACTAGGAACTTTATCACTCACACTGATGATTATGAAATATCTGCAATCGTGCATTTAATGAGAAACGTGGTTTCAGCGTGAAACTACAATTTCAAACCCCTTTTGTGAATAATTTGTATTTTATGTTTTAACGACTAAAATCAGTATAAATTTGTTGGAGTAAAACCCGTTGCTAACTAAAAGCACTGTCCAGACAATGCTTCTGCAACAATGGAGATGTCCTATTCTTCACTGTCCTGTATGGTGGCCAGTAGCCACATTTAGCTATTAAGCACTTGACGTGTAGCTAATGAGATTAAGGAAATGATTCTAAATTGTAATTAACCTCAGTGATTAGCTACATGTGGTTGGTAGCTATCATACGACTATGGATTTCTATAAGGTTAGTTTATTAAGCAAGTAAAATATAAAACATTTCAGGTGATAATAAATACCATGTAGAAAAACCCAGGAAGGGGAAGATCATGATGTCCTGGTGAAATTTTAAAATCTTGTAGTGTCCTGATTTATTGTGAATGTATGGGCTGCTTACCGATGTTCCATTTTCAATCATAAAAATATTTTCTACTCAAAAGTAGAAGCATTTTTTTCTCTTTTTTTATCACAAGTGATATTTTTGTGACAAACTTATAAGGAACAAATTTGATTTTTTTCCAACAATGCCTTGGTATCTATTTTATTTTAGTTTAGTCAGTCTTGTGGCAACTTTTCTATCATGTCTTGAAACCGAGTGGAAGGCAGATTGCAACTTTTGCATTCCACTTTTGGAAAGTTGGTGTATAGTCTGACTCAAGTAAGATATATAAAAATATATGCCTTTATCATCTTAAGATTGCAAAGCAGTTGATATGTTTCTGGTACTGTATTTGTTAAAAAGTAAAAGAATGTTTCGTTTTGGGACATTAAGACTCAATTTTTCATAAAAATAGACAAAAGCGAAGTCAGACTCCGTGAATTTATCATCTTTGAAATAACACAGAGATTTTATTATTTTCAAATAAAGTAGACCCTCCAGGCAGCTTCAGATGACTGTATGATTTTCCAAGTTAATATTAAAAAAAAAAAAGTCCGTTTTGATTGGGAGCTGTACTGAAATTCAGGGCCAACTGGGAAACCAAGCTATCATAGTGATCATAATAGGTAATATATTCCTTAAACTTTATTGATTTTCTATAGTTCAGTACAAATGAGCTCAGAGCACTTCATGTATTTTATCTCGTTTGTCCTCACAACATTTCTGTAAGATAGGTAGGGGGCAACTCTAATTAAAGATTAGATGTGTCAGTTTTCCATTGTTATGGAAACGCGTTAATCAGAACCTATTCAACCTGCCAACCAAGACAATTAAGTAGCCAGTTCACTTATCAAAGTACCAATTACTTGATTTTTTTTTGTTACATCATAATTTTCTTTCCATTTTCTCTCAGACTAATCCTGCATCTTCCATAATTTCAAAGTTCAGCACTAATAGTACTTCTTGGGAACAGTATTTTGGGAGGCATTTTTTGTGTGTGAAATTTCCTAAATGATTCTTTGGGTTCATGTGCAAGGCATTAGGGTATGGAAAAAAAGTGCTCATTTTTTTAAGTTAACAACATACGTTTGAAGCATGTTAGGTAATATAACATACCAAACATTTCATGGTTTGCCTCATTTTTTGTTTGCATGCTTAGGTCTTTGAAACTGTCCTGTATGGAAACCTGCTTCTCAAACATGCAACTACTTCCTCCCTATTGTTTTATAATATTTTAGCATTCATGTTTAGCATATAATGTTGATGAGAAAAAAATTTAAATCGCATATGGGGTGATCATAAAAATATTCAGCTTTAAAGTTTATCTATAAAAAAATTAATCACACCACACGTCTTTTCATTTTCACTACCTCTTTTCCATTTCATATTTATTATTTACAATCTCTACCAGTAATTAGAAAAAAATTATTTCCTTCCATTGTGTGGCAGAAATTGCTAGCTACTCACCAAAATCCAGACTCCCCTCTTCTTCCTTCAGGTGGATCGAATTTCTCAGTTTCCCTTGCAGTTAGATGCAGGTATGTGATGTTTTTGCCAGTGCAATGTACATGGGAGCATTGGGTGCTAAGCCCAGGCCACATGCTCCTTCATGTTATTTTTTTCTCTGACTGGCTCAAATGGAGATGATGCACAAGGTGACTTTGGACACAACATGTTGAAGACATGAGAGTCACCATCCACCTCTTATTGAATGACTTTGTGGAAGAAGGTCGCACTGCCACTCTCTTGCCCTCCCCAGTGCAGTGCAGTAAATAAGTATTGTGTTCGAGCCATGATACATACATCTGGGGTACATTTGTTATAGCAGTTAGCCTATGATAACTATTACACCACTTAAAATGAATATTATTACAAAAGTATAAATATTCAAGAAGAGCTTGACAAGTGAGGTGGATATAAAACTACTGGCAAATATTTTTTTTTAAATAAATCCCACTGGCCACAAACTACCAGAAGAAGAAGTCAAGAAACCAAGGGGTTACTTACTGGGTTAAAATTGCCTCGACACTTGTGAGCAAGATGCAAAGTTTATAAATAAGACCCAGAACTATACATATATTTTTCTACCCTAGTTTTTCCATGGTATGTGTCAAGTTGATATCAAACGTTACTCAAATACCTTACCTAATGCCGAGATTTTTGTGGACTCTGATTTGGAATATATACGTGAGAAAAGGATGAAATGTGAAAAATGGACATCAAAATCTGAAGCAGTGAAATAGGAGTATCAGAAGAAAATTGGATCATGAGATGGAGTTCCTGAGCAGGAAGGAAATTAGAACATGCTTCTAAGTACTATGTTGAATTAGAAATATGTGAAAATTTATCTGCATGAAGGATGTGGCATGGAAGGATCAATCAAGGATAAGGAATATAAAAAGCACACATTATGGAAATGGAGAGGGAAAAGAAATAAAAGAAGAATTCATAGTATATTGAATATAAATTTTTAAGCTCTAAGGGCTAGAAAGGGCAAGAAGGAAAATAAAGCTGAGTGAATTAATGTTGGCTAAAAGGGGTAAGTGGAATCAAAGGGGTCTTACAATTATATCAGGTGAAAAAGAAATACTAGAAAGAAAGTGGACCCATAAATAACCTGAAAAGTAGATGGAATCAATAACGTTTAAATGGTTGAACTACTCAACTTTAAAATGTTTTAGCTAAAATAATGAAAGTTATGGAAAATTATTAAGTTATGAAGAGCCTATAAATATGGCTTATGATAAAATTCAGTAAAAGAATATTAGAATGATTAAGTAGAAGTTGATCAGGAGTTCTGATGATATGTATCAGGAGATCAAAAGGGTTTCACTGATTAATTTACTATTAAAAATCATAGATAATGAAGAAACAAGGAAAAAATAAAAGGCAAAAGTAAATGTTATGACAGTCTTAAAATGTCATTTTATTAATTGTGAAAATTATTATAACTGGTTTTAATCAAGCAAAATCATGATATAAATTAAGCAGGTGTTTTGGATGGAAGAGATGAAATGTTTAGTGAGAGAAAAGAATATAAAATTTTGGTCAAGACATTTAAATTTTCTATAACTTTATTAGATCTATGGGTTAGTCATACTTTATTTTGTTCAAAATAAATTTAGGAGCATAGAAAATTATTTGGAGCTCATCAGAACAAAGATGTTATATATTCTCATTTTATATACATATATGAATATATATTAAACAATACATGTAAAAATGTATAACATACATTATATCTAAATGTATCTATCTCAAGGTCTATATTTTTGTATTAGCATTATTTTCTAAGTTCAGACAATAAGCGTAGATCTTCAGGCATATGTGACAGTATTCTAAATGTGTGTCACATACATAGCAAATATACATAGCAAATATAAATTACTGTTAGAAATATTATTAAACCAAGAACTTTAAAATGTAAGGATTATAAAAATAAGCACGCCCATCACCAAGAAATTACTCATAAGTGTTCAAATATGTTGCCTCCATGGTGACTCTATCCTACCTACTGTCCTTCCCCTAAACGGGCCTTTCTTCATTTTTCATAAGGGTCAGGCTCTCCCCAGGGCTTTTGCATATCCCTGTTTATCCCCATATACTCGCCTCTGTCTCACTGTCCACCTCCACTCTTTACTCTTAAGCATTTTCTACTCTTCCTTCATTTCTTAGGCAAAGCATGACTTCTTCATGGAAGTCTTCTCTCATGACCTCAACCGGGTCAATTAACTCTGTACCTCCTACCCTGTGTTACAGCCAAAGGCACATCATACTTTAAATACATAAATACATACATACATACATACATACCTAGATGTTGATGTCATTGTTACTGCTGAAAGGAACCTGAAACTTCAATACATTTTTAGCTCAAATGTTAGAATATTTCTCTTTCATGTTTTCTTTATTGTTATAATACCCTCACCAGTTAAAAGGTCTTTTAAAAGTTATAACAAGCACTAAATTCTTATAAGCACTGTGGCTGACATGGAAACTAAATACAATTCAGTTTTTTTCTTCATTGATGGAAATAACTGGGTTATTAAGGTTTGATTACTAAGATTCTCCTAACAAAGCAATTCTTTGGCCAACAATTACAGTTCTGTCATTATTGCTGGCTGAACAAGTTGAAAGCCATTCATCAGACGCATGAGTAAGTTGTTCTTGCTGCTGGTGGTGGTGTGGTGGTAAAGAGTGAAGATGATAATTGTGATAAATGCTCCGTCGTGGAATCTTTTGGGTAGCATTTTGTTAAAATAATGCTTAGAGGAAAACTGAATACCCTGTTTGGTATCTTTTATTAATTTCAACATTTAAGGATATGCAGGTAGTCAAATAAATTATTGCACTGAGAGACATAGTTTCCATTTTAACCTGGAGACGTGCCTGCAAGTTAGATGAAACAGGCTGCCAGTGATCTAGAGGATGCAGATTGAAAGAAAGAGAAAGTGAAGCAGATGATTCATCCCATCAGCTTCTTGAAACTCTGTATTTACCCTTCCAATGCCCTCCAAATGAGAGCACTTCTGAGATTTTAGCCATCTTTGTATCCTGCACACCACAAAACACCCAGAGGAACCTGGGTAGCCTTAAACTTGTGTGCAAGAATAGCACATGACATGGACTTCAACTTAGAAGACCAGAGAGAAGTTCTGGTCTTCACCTTGACATTGCCCAGCTCTCTCACCCTTGGTCTGGCAGTTATCTCTCTACGCTTAAGTTTCCTCATCTGTGAAAACATAGTAAGTCCAATAATAAACGTAACTCCTAGTTTGCAATTACATGATTGATGTCTGCCCCGCTAAAGTGCTAGGTCACAATGATGTACCTTGTTTAATCCTCAAAATAAGCTAGTGCTATTATTATTCCCCATCTAGCAGTTGAGGAAATAAGAGATTTAGCATGCAATTATCACCAGGGTCTAAAACTTCAGTCTTAGAAAACTACCATAGGCCACACTTGGTGCCAATCTTCTGCAAAGGGTATAGGTCGGGAACCACAAGCTTCAGTGCTAGAGATTTCTCCTCGGTGGGAGTCCTTGCAGGGGTCTATCCAGCAATCTATTCACCAGTGCATTTAACTACCCAGGGGACCTCTTCTCCCCATGTGGCAACTCAGTGCAAGGAAGTGAGACTCAGCTTGCCACTTGTGGGGGTAGCCCTGAGTCTAAAGCCTCTTGACCCACAGGAACCAGTATCTCTTACAATAATTCATATGCAGGGGAACCTGGGTGGCTCAGTCAGTTGGGCCTCCAACTCTTGATTTCTTCTCAGGGTATGATCCCAGGGTTATGGGATCGAACTCCACGTCAGGCTTCATGCTGAGCATACAGCCTGCTTAAGATTCTCTCTCTCTCCCTCCCTCTGTCCTTCTCTCCGGCTTGCATGTTGTCTCTGTCTCACATAAATAACAATAATAATAATTCATATGCAGAATTTCCAGGGACATGTCAGTTACAAGAGTCACCAAACTCTGGGAAGCCCACAGATTGGTCTCCTTATCAGGTATTCAGTAGTTTACTCATATTTCTTCCAGCTGAGTTTCAATTTACCAATCAGTGGTCATTTTTTCCATAGGCAATATTGCCTAATAACATAGGTAAAACTTCAACTTTTACCAGATTGCTGGGGTAAATTTTACATACAAAAGGGAAAAGAATTTCATTAATCTTTTACATACCAGTAACTTCTCCAGTCGCAGAGCTAATACGCAGAGGAGTTGGTATTTGACCCCAGTCCATCTGACTCCTAAAGCTTCTGATCAATAGTCTTGTTCCCCTCACCTTGCTAACTACCCCACAGCTACATTAGCCTTCTTGTTTCTGAAACACTTGAAGCTTGTTCCTGCTTCCTTGATTCATTTGCACCCTTTCATGAATGGTTTTCCCCTGCTCTTCACATATACTTGCTTCTTTCATTCAGGGTTATCTCAAATAGCCCCTCTTCCAGGAGGCTCTTTTGAACCCCTTCACTTTTTTGGACCATCTTCTTTCCCACAGCTACCAAATAATTTCCTCTTGAACTGCAGTGTTTTGTGTCCTTTCTAACACCTCACTGTCTGAAAATCTCACGTTAAGTGTTCTACTTCTGTATTGTCTACTTCCCCTCACAGGGCTGCAAGTGCCATAAAGCTAGCAATTTGAGTTACTTGTTCACTGTTGCTTCACTAGTACCCAGAATTATTCCTGGCGCATGAGAAGCATAGAGTTATTGACTGGAAATGATGCTCTCCTGCCCGGTTTCTCTCATACAACTCTTATGAAATTCAGATGAGTATATCCAAACATATTTTTATTTTTTAATAACTTAAAAATAAAAATTTTAATTCTGCCCCAGTAAGAAACTGTCTTTAGGAAAAAAAAAAAAAAAAACAGGCAAAAGTTTAATCTTCATTCATTCAAAAACACTTTTATTATACTTTGATTATGTAGAAGTCATGCTGTTTTATGGTCTGTAGTGGACGCCAAAGAAATAAAATCATGAATCTATTATGTACTTATCAAGTTATGTTTCATTTAATTCTTTAAAGATTCTCTGTAGTTGGCTGATAAACTAATTAAGGCCTTAGAAAGTGTTTGATTAGTTTTTATAATGCTAGCATCTAGAACATGGTTTCAAAAGTCAGATGCGGCTATCTCGGTGAAAAGAAAGTATTAGAATTTCTATTGCTATTCATTTTTATATTTAAAAAATTGTCTATATTTATGTTGCACTATAATGACTATACGGTGTTCATGTACTAAATAAATATCAACATGTTAGGATGCATGCTCAAAATTTTGCTCATGGGCTGTGTAATTGCCATAAAAATGTTTAAAGATCATTGGAATAGAAGGTTTAGACACATAATAGACCCCCTTAACTTTTTGTTATTTCATAAATGAATTATGTGATCAGATTCCTATAAATGGGGTGTGCATAAGTACGTAATTCAATTCAGTATCTGTTAAATGCCTTATGAAGGATGCAGAACACATCCCATTAGAATATGGAAAACGAAAAGGTAACTTTTGCCTGTGGAAAACCAAAGGATTGAAATTGGCATTTACCTTTGCAATATGGATATGATATACTGAAGTCCAGATAAGAGGGATCTTGACTCTAGGCTCTGTTGCAAGCAAACACAGAAAAACAGGACCAAGCCTCTTGTGTTCAAGATGGTACCTTTGTGAATAGGAGAATGTTTATGAATGGGAAAGTAAAGAAGATCAGTAAGGTTCAACAGAGGAACATCAGTGTGATACGCCATGTTAACAGAATGAAAGACAGCTACCACAAGACCATTTCATAGATGCAGACAAAGATATTTGGCAAAATTTATCATTCTTTCATGACAAAAACTCTCACTAAATAATCAATGGGAAACAACTGAAAACTTTTCTCCTAAGCCCAGAACAAGGTAAGAATGCTCTCTCTTGTCACTGCTATTCAACATAGCCATGGAAGTGTTATCCAGAACAAAGAAGAAAGAAAAAAGAAAGAAAAGACATCTAAATCTTAAAGGAAAAGTAAAGGGGTTCGTGGGTGGCTCAGTCGGTTAAGCTTCTGACTCGATTTGGTTCAGGTCATGATCTCAGGACTCTTAATTTTGGCTCAGGTCATGATCTCAGGGTTCATGGGATCGAACCCCATATCGGGCTCCATGCTGACAATGTGGAGCCTGCTTGGGATTCTCTCTCCCCCTCTCTTTCTGCCTCTCCCTATCTCATACTTTCTCTCTCTCTCTCTCTCTCTCTCTCTCTCTCTCTCTCTCTCTCATTCAAATACTTTTTTAAATAAAGGGTAAAGTAAAATAACTGTTTTTTGCAGATGACATGATTCTATATGTAGAAAACCCTTAAGATTCCACAAAAATATCTCCCACAACTGTTAAAACTAATAAATGAATTCAGTAAACTTGTATACCAAAATCAATATACAAAAACCACTGGAGGTTGTATATACTAACAATAAACTATCTGTAAGAGAATTAAGAAAACAATGCCACGTACATTAGCAACAACAACAACAAAAATTTTAAAGTTGGGAATTAAATTAATCAGATGTAAAAGAATTGTACACTGAAATTACAAAATATAGATGGGGAAATTTTAAAAGATGCAAATAAATGGAAAAATATCCCGTGTTCATGAATTGGAAGAATTAATATCTGTTTAAATGCCCACACTCTATGTCTTTAGATACAAACTATGGATACAATGAAAGCAAACTTTAGATTCAAAGCAAACTATAGATACAATGAAATGCCTATCAAAATTACACTGGCATTTTTCCAGAAATAGAAAAAGTCCTGAATTCATATGGAACCACAAAAAACTATGAATAGACAAATCAGTATTGAACAGGGTAACAAAACTTGGGACATTGCATATCCTCACTTGAAATTACATTACAAAGCTAGTAATCAAAACAATAAGTAGCTAACATTTTAAAAGATATACAGACCATTCATACAGACCAGAGAGTACAGAAATAAACCCATGCATTTATGGCCAACTGATCTTAGCAACACATAATGGGGAAAGAAGTCTCTTCAAAAAATGATGTCAAGAAAACTGGATATCCACATGCAAAAAAATGAAAGTGAACTCTTTTCTCCCACTATATACAAAAATCAACTCAAAATGGAATAAAGTCTTAAATGTATGACTTGAAACCCTGAAACTTCTAGGAAAAAAAAAAAAAAACTAAGGAAAAGTCTTCTTGAAACTGGACTTGACAATAATCTTTTGACTATCACATCAAAAGCCTAAGCAAAAAAAATAGGCAAGTGGGATTACATCAAACTTAAGAGGTACAGCCCAGCAGAAGAAACAATTAAAAAATGAATGAAAAAAAATTACTGCAAAATATCTAACTAATAGGGGTAAAAAAATTTTAAAAGAGTAGTGAGAAGGTAGTTCTAGGAAAAGTGTGATGGGTTTTTAATTCTAAGCTAAAGATTTCTTAGTTTAACAATAAATAGTAGAAAGCTGGAGACTGTGCAGAGCAATGTTATTTTGAAAATGATGTTTCAGAAAAACATGTTAGCATTGTGCAGGACTGGCTGGAAAATAGACTGGGGACATAGATGCCAGTTGGACACCTACTACAAATAGTTCAAGCATGACACGAAAGGACCTGAGCTGTGATGGGCTCAGTACCCTTCTCTTGTGCTGGAATAAAAGCACAAGGGTGGGGATATTAGAGGGAGAAGATTTACTTTATGGACTCTATTTTTTCATCATAAAAGTATTACATAAACATCTCATTTGCAGCAAAAGAAATGGGTAGTAGGAAGAGAATACTGATGTAGTCCTCCACGGGGAGAGCCAATGCTCATTGGATGAACAGTTAAGTCAATGGAAAAACAACAAATCCCTGTGGGTAATGGCTTTACTCTCACACAAAGGACTGTGTCTAAGGTCAAGTGTTCCATGCTTTGATGCAGGTTATTGACCAGTTCTTGGCAACACTGTGGTACTCAGCATTGTGACAGAATGCCTGTAATGAAATGCATTTTTCCACAGGGATACTGCAGAATTTTTATTTTCTGTGGCCCCATTCAAGAATGTTAGGACCTCTGGCAAGTGGTCCCATACTAAATTAAGAGAGGACAGAGGAGGAGAGCAGATGACAGTGTTAATGACATTCTCAGTCTGAGGGCTCAGGCATTCTGTTTGTGTGTTTGTTGTTTTTCCTTCACTACACTACATGTCCAGCATCTGGTAAAGTATACTTAGAAAACTATAGCCAAAACCACTGAGATTCAGAAGATACACATATAACAAAATTTTTAAATCAAGGAAAGAACTATATATAATAGTTCTAACTTTATTATCCATTTCTCTTTTTTTTATTTGAATTCAGATCATTGGCCATATGCTATCTATATAGATAGCTATAACATTTACTTGTTGCCGCTAAATCTAACTACAATTAATATTTTAAATGTCTGTAGGTATATTATCCACATTTTTTTAAAGTCTCAATGTTCCATTACAGTAAATCAAATAGATGGGGCACCTGAGTGACTCAGTCAATTAAGCACCCGACGTCAGCTCAGCTCATGATCTCACGGTTCATAGGTTCGAGCCCCACCTCGGTCTCTGTGCTGACAGTTTGGAGCCTGAAGCCTGCTTCGGATTCTGTATCTCCCTCTCTCTGTCCCTCCCCCGCTAGTGTGCATTTCTCTCTCTCTCTCTCTCTCTCTCTCTCTCAAAATAAACTTTAAAAAATATATAAAAGTAAAATAATAGCATTAAAAAACTTAAAAAATCAGAATTTTCTGTCCTCATGAGGTTTAAGAAATATATACAATGTGGATGGAACTGGAGGGTATCGTGCTAAGTGAAATAAGTCAGAGAAAGACAGATACCATATGCTTTCGCTCATATGTGGATCTTGAGAAACTTAACAGAAGACCATGGGGGAGCGGGAGGGGGAAAAAAGTTACAAACAGAGAGGGAGGGAGGCAAACCATAACAGACTCTTAAATACAGAGAACAGACTGAAGGTTGATGGGGGTGGGGGAGAGGGGAAAGTGGGTGATGGGTATTGAGGAGGGCACTTGTTGGGATGAACACTGGGTGTTGTATGGAAGCCAATTTGACAATAAATTATACTAAATTTTTTTTTTTAGGTATATGAGGAAGAAAATCACAAG
The DNA here is from genome assembly GCF_028018385.1 of Neofelis nebulosa. NCBI lineage: Eukaryota > Metazoa > Chordata > Mammalia > Carnivora > Felidae > Neofelis > Neofelis nebulosa. The sequence goes on from NC_080795.1 coordinate 51,100,182, forward strand.
CATGCTACTTTTTTGAAAAAAGATTCTTAGTAGGAAATGTGGCTAAATTTTTTTGAATCATCCCACCATTAAAAATGTTGGGCAACTTATCTTCCTTCTCGGAGACTCACATCTGCCATCTGTAATATGAGAACTGTAATAGTAACTTAGGAGTGTTATGTGAAAATTGAGATATTTCATATAAAGTTCTTATCAGAGTGCCTAGCAGTTAATGAGCATTCAGTCCATGTTTAGTATTACCCATAATATTTCTGAGCATATGATTAAAATTACTCAATGCCTTTAGGTCTCTCTTTTGTTATACTTAAATGAGTTAAGTATGTTAATTTTACCAAGTGATATGCTTGAGTTTCCATTGAAGAGGTTGAACTTACCTCCAAATAGATCATGTGATGTAAAGTTATAATTTTACAGAATTATATTTTCATTAATATCTTTTTTTATTTCTTTATATTAAGACCAAAGTTCAAAGATATGTATCTATCAATAATGGTGTTCTATCATGTTAACAATAATGACAAACTAACTTCTGCGGATTAACTTTGAGACAGAGAAGGACAAATGATTCACATATATAATATCTCATTTAGTTTTTAAGATACCCTCTAAGGTAGGTACTATTTTCATCCCGATTGAACCCATATGGTGCCTCTCTGAGTGGAAACAGAATTTTAATCCAGATTTATCTACTGTCTTCACAGGATTAGCACTGAATCATGATCTATATTGCCCTATTTTGTGGGATTTTTTTTTATTTTTATTTTTTTGGAGAACATGCACAAATGGAGAGGGAGAGAGAGAGAGAGAGAGAGAGAGATCCCAAGAAGGCCCCTGACTCAGCATGGAACCCAACATGGGGCTCAATCCCATGACCCTGGGATCATGACCTGGGCTGAAATCAGGAGTCAGATGCTTAACCGACTGAGCCACCCAGGAGCCCATGTATTGCCTTATTTTGTTAATGTAATATCATAAGGGCATTTCTTTAAAAAATGATATGATAATATTTTTAAGAACTGGAGATTCCCAGGGCACCTGGGTGCCTCAGTCGGTTAAACATCCGACTTCGGCTCAAGTCATGATATCATGGCTCATGAGTTCGAGCCCCACATGGGGCTCTGCACTGACAACATACAGCCCGGCTCCTGCTTCACGTTCTGTGTCTCTCTATCTCTCTGTCCCTCCCCCAGTTGTTCTCTTTCTCTTTCTCTCTAAAATAAATAAATATTTTTAAAAATTTTTAAAAAGAAATGAAGATTCCCATTAATCCTTCTGCATTATGTTTCCCTATAATGCATTAGATCAAATTAGTATTTCTTCTGAGAAAATATAAAGTTGTGGGTGATGACCTTGGAAAAGAAAGTAAAAGATATTTATAAGAGTCCCCCTGCAGATGAAGGCTCTGTCTTTATTACACCAAAATATTTGAATCAGGCAAGAATAGTTTGGATTTTGTTTTGCTGTCCCTGAAATTGGTTTTTAAGCTTAATTTAACTCTTCTTTTTGTTTAACAGATGAAAACCAGCTAGTTAAATACTCAGTATCAGAAAAAGAATAGTAGCCTAGCTCTGAATTTGATGTTCAGATGTGGGTTACATCTGGATGATTGTGAGAGTTGGGTTTCCATTTCTATTTCTTTTTAAAAAAATTTTTTTTTAATGTTTATTTTTTGAGAGAGAGAGAGACAGAGCATGAGCAGGGGAGGGACTGAGAGAGAGGGAGACACAGAATCCGAAGCAGGCTCCAGGCTCCCTGACACGGGGCTCGAGCCCACAAGCCATGAGATCATGACCTGAGCCAAAGTCAGACACTTAACCGACCAAGCCATCCAGGCGCCCCTCCATTTCTCACATTTCTATGTTTCATTAAGCATAAATACCAACCACACTTGATGAAATATGACAGACTCATGTATGATGAGAATGGGCCACCAATTAAAACCAAAGAATAGTGATATTTATTGTCTTATTTCTGCTGGCTGGGTATTAGAGAGTTCAAATGTTAGAGTAGAAAATAGGTACTTATACTAGAAACACATATCATATATTTATGCCTTTAAGTTATCTTTACAGTGAAGTTAGATAATTTCGCTTTTTTTTTTTTTTTGGCTATCTTTTCCAAATATAGACAATTCCACTGTGGAAATGAGAAAAAGAGGTGCTTGTGGAAATAACCTAAAAATGTGATTTTCTCGCTCTCTAGAGAATCTTTGGTTTATTTTTCATCTTTAATTCAGAGGCCTAGATTGTATTTTCACTTCCTCATTTCTAATGACTCTTGTTAGGTCAAGTGGAGCTCATCTGCACTGGCTCAGTATCAGTGTACCATCGTTGCTGTGAACATAGCAATGGCCAAAAGTGGATCTACTCTTCTTTTTAAGAACCTCTGCTGAACACAACAGGTAGATTAGGAATCTGCCAGGTCTTTTTCTTTGGTCTTTGCCATACACCGTGCTGGTATCTTCAGAGGGGACACTGTAGATATAGGACTGTTTTAAGTCACACTTGGGCAGTGAGGAGGACAGATTGCCTGCTGAATCCAGTAAGTCTTGAAGAACACTTAAGTTATCTTTCCGTGAGCATGGACGCCCTTTTTCCTCAGTCCCCTACCTCTGACCTCTGCATAATAAGGTACGACTTTCACTCCACATGGATATTCAGCAGAAAGTTTAAGAATTTTCATTTTTGATTAGTTTGAAAATCAGATTCTGACCAGGAAAGAACTTTCTGTCTGAGCATTCACCTGTAGGCTCGCTCTCTTCTATTTTATTTGCCACTGAAATTATTAAAAATTAGAGAGTCCGTAATTTACCAGATAAATGTTTTTCCGCCCGGCAGATGCATGAAGAACCAAGAGTATCCATTAGCTGTTTCCTTTTTTTTAGTACTTCTTTATTATCAGAAAACACAAATATGAAATATTTGTATTCTCTAACTTGGTAATATTTTTTGGAAAAACAACTTAAAATTACATTTTTAAATTTCATTTTGTTGTATTGATAAGCTATAAATAACATCACCTCTAGCAAGTTCTGTGTGCGGTTTCGAACGAACCTTAGTCTGAAACATGACAAAAATCAGTCAGACCAAAGTGTGTTTTGTGAGTGCTAATTAGACTCTGACCCTTTTCATTTCTAGTCAGTTTTCCAAAGTGATTCAGCAAGGTGTTTTTCAGAGTTCAGCTTCATGAGGGATCTACCTGAATTTGTATAATTGGTTGATAGGAATTCACCTTTGTTAATTTCCACAAACTGTTAAGTTTTTACAGTGTATAGTTCTACTTAATGGATGTAGTTTACCTGAATCTGTTTGGAGACATAATCCACAGGCACAAAACAGAAAAATACATCAGGATATAGATGACCTCTGATGATCTGATAGCTATTTGGTTACCAAAAGTCTGATGATCCAAAATTAAACTGAATACATATCCAGATTTTCAAGTTAGCAAACGACTTTTGCATCTTAAATTCTCTCCTTCCTGTTCAGTGAACACATGGTTATCTGCTAATCTGACAAACAGAGTGGATAATCTGAGTCTAAGAGATAGAACCTACTTCATATAATTTAAAAGATACAATCGTGCAGTGATACTTTATAGTGCCACTTACGTCCTACCGACCTCCCAAATTTGAAATACACAGACCATAATAAAGGTTAGAGTGAGCCCTTAATCTTAATTATGCATTTTGCAATATTATAAATGCTGAGAGATTACTTCCAATGTTTGGTATAATCTTACAGGGTACAGATGTGGTTCCCTTTGGTACATGGCATCTTTACTGAACTAACAATTTCCATAATGCTGTCACATTCTGCATGGGAAGCAGATTTACAGATAGGTAATCCATGTAAGGTATTTTAAAGACAGCTTATTAAAGGATTGAGGCCTGCTGTTAAATTACATATGCCTTCAATTGCCATGAGGAGCAAAAAGCATCAAGAAGTGTGGTAATTTAGCTAGGCTAGAGAAAGGCCTATTTAAAGTTTGATGATATATCCTTTAAACTTTCACTTCAAGCTCCTTTTAGGTTTATATTTACTCCAGCATAACTTTATACTTCATGCTATATACTGTAATATAATTTTCCCAGTAATCCTAGAGTGTAGATATTAAGAATTAGAAATATTTTTCTTAAAATTTATATCCTGAGGTTACAATTTTAAAATTCGTCTTTTTCCTTGATAGTGGCGTGATTTCAAAGTGGGAACCCAGGCTGTGGATTTGTTTGGTTTTTAACATTGCTAAGTGTGAATGGGTAAAGTGATTTCGGAGCACATAATCGTGTTTACTGTTGCTCTACTGCGTCATTCATATTTTGAGAGCCATTTGTAAGAACTGGGATGAAGAATGTCTACCTGGTTCTCTGACAGTTTGGGGTTTGTGTTTCATCTTCAAGCAAGGGGAGAAGGTTAAGGTGGTCCTTAAATTCATTTTCAGGTCTCTGAATCACAGGCTTTGCTCTATACCATGATGTGTTCTGAAAACATACACATTTTCTCTTGCATTTCTTTTGTGTCTTCAGTAATGCCTAACTTAGCTCTAGGCAAACAGTAAGCACAAAGCTTCAGTGTCTATGTTGTTTAGATCACATGCACACTGATGTGTTTACCCAGAATATCTTTCCATGAAAAAATATTTCTACTTTATTCTATTTCACATGTAATCCAAATCAGTTCCTTTTTCTTCTCTTCTTGTTAGATTCTTTGGAGGACCTGGAGGAGGTAGGCAAGACACTATAATAATACATTAACCTTAAGCCAATGGATTTGGGGAGTATGCAAGCAAAAATGAACATATAAGTTATTTAAAAGAAAAGTGCAGTTTAATTTACCTAATGTCAAACATGAGCAATATTACATCTATTTGGATTTAATTGCAAATTTCAGTCTTTCTATAAGGTGTAATTATCTGAACATCTTGCCATTAAAATTAAGTGTGAGTGAATTTTGACATATTCACTTTCCTTTGTAATAAATGAAAGGTAATATTTTTATTTTGAAATATTTATAGTGTAAATTACCAAAATGGTATTTCTCTTCTATTCTAATAAATCTGTTTTTACATAAGTGCTAGAGGTTAATGGCTAGATTTTAAATTGCTTTCCATTTTGATAATAAGTGGATTTCCAAGAGAGATGATTTTATTAAAGAGATTTTAGTCACTCTGATTCTTTCTTTATAAGGAAATAGTTCATATTTTCACAACTCACATGTAAAATATGAAGCCAAATCAGTATTTTTTCTAAACACAGACTTAGGAATACTGTTTTGGAAGGACTTCTTTCCTTAATAATGAAGTTCTTCGTGTGTGTGTGTGTGTGTGTGTGTGTGTCTATTTTAAAATATATCTTTTATTTCTCTTTCTACAAAGATTGGATATTTTTTCTTATATAATATCTCTCAAAAGTGAATAATGGAAGTTATTCCACCGAAAATTAACTTTGAATTAATGCACTGTAGCTGTGATCAAATATTGATCAGTTTCCTTTATTTTGTGCATGGTTGCAAAGTGAGAAATATAATGCAAACCCTCAAATAATTAATTCAATTACATTGAAAAAAAATTAGGCTAGTTACACAAAGGCATAAAATAAAAATACCTAACATCTGATATTCTGTGAATGTTACTTATCATTGTCCTATACTAACTGCATTCTTGTTTATGATAAATATTAAGGAGCAATAATTTTAGGCATTTTTGAAGGGTCTGCTAAACTCAGAAATATTATTGAAAAGTGAAATGTAAATACCTAGATCTTCGATAACAAAGTAATTAAAATGTATGGTTTTGCCTAGTGTGTATAATAAGGGCTTATATTTGATCAACCATAAAAGTTATTTAATCATTTTAACCTTGGAATACTACCCCACAAAACACTACTTAATGGAAGTTAGCTGAGACGCATAGAGTATCAAAACATCAGGTCGGCAAGGCAAGAGGGCCCAGAAAATTCAAGCCCAGCTTATTCGGACATAATACTATAGCAGGTTGCATGGCAACCAGTAGCTGTGGATTTTGAAGTTACTTTATCCGTATTCAATGAGGAAAGACTTAGCCTGAATTGATTTTAGTAATTTTCAGAATTAATCAGGTAGTCAAGAATTATTTTAACAGACATTGCCTAAGTTTCTACAATTTAGAAATATGTTATGTACAAATCTGGTTGGCAAAATAGCACCGGTTGCTGATTTCCTAGTTATTTGATTAATGGTACATATTAGATACCTACTGATAGATTTGTTACATCCTGTAACTTGTGTTATAGCTGGTTATTGTCCAGAATTTCAATGGGACTGTCTTTAAGTGATTTCCTGTTGACTCCATCACTGTCAGTTCCAACATGACAACACTTTTTTCCTTTTTTTTTTAAATTTAGATTTTATTTTTGCTATAACCTGCCATTACTTTGTATTATCAAGTACATTTCCCATTTTATGGCCAATAATGATTTTTGTTGCTGTTTTTATTCTTAAGGATAGTTAAATAAGAATGAAGCTTAGTATATCGAACGCATTTTAGATTGGATAGGGAAATAGAAAGTATTTCTCATTTCTACATTTTATTTTTCCTAGTTTTACCCTGGAATGAAAGAAAAGAAACAGCGGAAGAGTTGACTATAACTGATGTTTGAAGTCTATTTTCAGACATCTCCCAAGCAAAAGTCCTAGTCTCTTAGGATTTCCTACTTGGCAAAAGATAGAAATTTCTGAAATACTATGATGAAGTCGGTTCTGTTGATGTTTCTTTGACTCCATAATTATGTGGAGCTTTACAAAACATTTGATCTTATTATGTGAAATCTCTACCTTTTAGCTTATTTTCTGTTTCTGTTTCCTGTTAATGGGTAAATTCAACGAGAGTTATTCTAAAAGCATAATATAAACCTCTCTTTGAAGAGTTTAGACTAAAAATAACTTACTACTTACCCTCTGTAAAGTAATTCTGTATAATCAGGCTAAAGTGACAATGTCTTTGAATCACAAAGGCCAACGCACTTTCAAATAAATCTGCTAAATAAAAAGGTGGTGATATGTACCTTGCCGTTTTCAAATGTGCCACATCTGATATGCATCGCTTAATGCTACAAAACATGTGTCCACAAATTTATTCCTCAGGGATGGGTGAATATTGTCCAAAAATATAGTCTTTATGGTGATGATGGTAAAGTTACTATTAAGAAGAACTGTGTCAAACAGAAACTGCAGTCATTTGTAAAAAACTGAAGAATATTTTTTATTGATCCAGAGGTATTCTCATTTAAGCACAGACAGAAATCACTAGGCAGACATTCCAGGCTTGATGTACCTACACCACAGCAGTCTTTCTTTCTACATCTTTTCTAGACTTTAGTTGATTTAACTCTTGATCACTCACTTTATAATCAGCAGTCTTGGAAAAAATGCAACATAATTAAAACATCTTGGATTGTGTGACATTTCACAAATTCCAAACAGAATTGGTTATCAAACTGCAGCTGTAGTATGAATAAATCTGTTGTGCAATGTTGTTCATTAGTTGACAGGAAGTGTCTGCTCAGCTTTTTAAAGGGCTGCTTCTATGTGTTTGTTTCTGTTTGCTTTTCTGTTTTGTTTTAAAGAACAAGCGAGTTTCCATCTATGAGCGTCCTCTGTGTGTTAATTTTGAGACGGATTTCAACAAACAGTAGCTAAGGCATTAGGCACAATATGTAAGTGCAGCATGTGTTAGACATTTTCACAAGAGGAGTCATCGCCTATGTTGTAGAGAGGTTTATTTGGGCATCAAATGTGAGTGAAAAGTACTCTGAAAAATCGTAAATCGTTTTGCCACACTAGAAGATGGACTACCACTGGTCCTGCCAGTGGTAGTGGTAGTATTCTTTGGTAGATTTTCCAATTCTGTCTTTGCTAGGGCATGTTTCAGTGTAGGTTTTTTGTTTGCTTTGTGGGGTTTTTGTTGTTGTTGTTGTTGTTACAAGCTTTTCCTCTGATTTTACCAGGACGGCTTTTCCCAGGAGACTGTTCTTTAAAGGCAAATAAGGCACCTCCATGCCCAAATTATCTCCTTGTCTTACACTAGAAGAACTCAGGTTTCAGTGTGGTACGTGAAGGAGTTGATTGATCACCCTTCAACCAGAGAAGGGTACACAAACGTAGAAGGCAGTTGGGAGTCCGTACACAAACTGTCCTGATGCTAGAAGAATCCAGGTCAGGTATTTTGAAAATGGCCATGCATTTTTGGCCTTGTGCCTTGTTCTCACTTCAGACAACCAAGACAGTGGCAGGAGAAGAGAAAGTTAAGGTACTCTCTTGCTTTTTGTTTCTCTCTGACATTGTTGAGCCAAAGGGCACAAATGTTGAGACAGAAGATGGGGGCAGGCAGGACTCATGGGAAACGTAGTCCAGGATTCTCTAAAATAACTGTTCCAGCTCTTTAACACTTCTCCAAAGGGAAAAGAAGCAATCAACAACCAAATGAATACTGAATGAATGGATATTACTTGGACTTCATTTTTACCCCAAACAGTGCATGTTCTATGGAGATGATACTAGGCCAAATATTAGCCTGATGTTATGAACTGATGAGTGATGAGAATGGGCCACACAGATGAAAATCTGTGCATCTCAGGGTTGGAAGAAACAGTTTTATTAATAAATACGAGTGCATATATTCCTCACGTTTCCCAGGTTTTTCAGTAGGTTTTAGAGGCTGATCTAATTCAATTTTAAGGGTAAAACATATAAAGCTTGATTAGTGGGCATATAAAAAAGAATGAGTAAACGTGAATAGTCATATTTAAATTTTATTAGATAGTGATTTTGTATTACTATACAGAAGCCCAAGCTTTCGTTCCTTCCGTAATATATGTTGAGCACCTCTTGTCTACTTGGCGTTAGATTTAGTGCTGTTCACACCGAGATTTATGCTTTAACCCTGTTTTTCAGATATTGAGAGTAAAACTGGACAGATTAATATGAAAATAGATTTATTGTGGTGATTATTTCATACATATACAAATATCAGGTCATTGTGTTGCACAACAGAAACTAATGGTATAAGTCAAGTACATTTCGAGTTTTAAAAATACATGTAGGAAAACAAAATATATATAAAAGTATATATAATTGGAAAACCCAGTTCTAAACCTAATGAAGATCCTGATATTATTTTGCTAAATTGGTTTTACTTTGATTCCATACCACTGAAAAACTAACAGAAATAAAACTCTGCACATTGACCCTCCCTTTATACATAATATTTGTACCACATTAAATCCACAACAATTAGAGCAACTATCTTTTCTAAATCCCGAATCTGTCAGGAAATTGGATGCAGCCTAAAGAACCAAAGGATGTATGAAATGTCATGCCCTCTAGAGTTCCAGCCTGATTGTTTTGATATCTTCCATTTTAAATCTGTGGTTCCATCCATGCTCTAAGGATGCAGAATTAATTAAGCTATATCATATTAATTAGGTAATCGCCTTCCCCTTTCCAACTCCCACCCTCGCCAAGGTGAACAGATCCCAGTTTCCTTAGGAAAGAACATTGGTAGAATATGTTGGCGATTTGAGCTAGTCAAGTTTAGCTTGCTAGAAAGAAAATAGGTAGCTGGTGTGTTGCATTTAATTATGAAGCCTGCAAGATTCCAATGACATATTTACCTCATTTACCTAGATGATATTCTAATATTTATTAGGTCATTTGAGAAACATGTGCAATACTTAGATAAGATGTGCTGTCTCATCAGGGAAAGTGGACTACAATTCAACTCCACGAGGCACTGTACTTCTTGTGTGAATCCCAGTTCGATTTCCAATGAGGTCTCCCTCTTGACCGTTTAGTTCAGTGGTTAGTACACAAGACGAGGAAGCCTTATGTTGCTAGTTGGATTCTCCCAGGAGCCGGTCAGTCTCATTACAGTGTGATCTGTGACTACAGCCCTTTGCCTCAGGCAACCTGGTCAAATGGAGGACAAGATGACAGGATCAAATGATCACGGGTGAGGAAGTGTTTCTAAACTCTAAGCTAGTATATAATTAAGGGATTAGGTTTTAATCATGATATTAATATTGGAAAGCTAGTCAAAGCATGTTACCATATTAAATCAGTATAATTGCCTGTTTGTGTGTTTTCTGAATTGATATATTCTGAATCTAAAATTAATGAATTATACAAAGATATTTAATTCAGTGTAGTATATATTTGGGGCATCATAAATTTTAATAGAAAATTGAATGAAAGCATTATGTTTGCTCAACATGCAAAAAGATTAAGTTTAGGATTATTTTACATTTACGAAATAAATTACAAACTATAATGTGGCACCAATATACAATGTGTGACATCTACATTTTCTATGGCAGTATTTTATTTCTGACGGAGTTTGCAAGGACAAATAAATACCATCTCTTTTTCCTTTCCATTCTAGAGGTAACTATGGCATATGGCAGATGAAAATCAAAAAAACAGCTTCCATGGGTTAGTGTGATTACAGACCATGATGTGTGCATGTTAGAAAAGTGGGCTGCCTCATAATGCACTCAGAACTTGGGACATATACCCTCAGAGCCATGAGCAGCGCTAGACAACTGCTGGTCATCCTGGGCATGAAATGGACCCTGAGGTTTGCTCTCTGAAGGTGGGAAGTTGGCTTCCAAAAGAGGGAAGGGTAGAAGGGCCAGAACCCAGTTCCTTGTCTAGAACACCAATCCAAAAACTCACTCCTTTCCCCTGGGGAGAAGTGAGTGATGGGGCAGAGAGACTGCAGGGCTGTTTTGCTAATAGAGACCTCTTCCTTCAGAAATGTGCAATAAGGGCACCTGGGCGGCTCAGTCAGTTAAGCATCTGACTCTGGACTTCAGCTCAGGTCATGATCTCACTGTTTGTAGGTTGGAGCTCCACGTCAGACTCTGCAGTAATAGTGCAGAGCCTGCTTGTGATTCTCTCTTTCCCTCTCTCTCCGCCCCTCCGATGTTCATTCTCTCTTGCTTAAAAAAAAAAAAAAAAAAAAGTGAAGTAACTTCAAACCCAGTAATGAAATATTTCACATGTATGTGCTGTATAGTTCTTATACTACCCTGACACTTACTAGTCTACATAATCCTCACAGCAATTCCGTGTGTGTGTGTGTGTATTGCTACCCCCATTTTATTCATGGAGGAGCTGAATCTTATGATCAACTGTTACACTCTTCTTAAAAATTCTGAAATGATTCAAACCTAAACATACATAGGATTTGTGAAACTTTTAAGTCCCTGAACAAGGGGAATTTGATAGCTTCAAGATTATTAACAGTGCCTAAAACAGAAAAATCAGAATCAATGCATAAAAGTATATATGATAATATACAAAAATGAAGACCATTGTATAAAACTGCATTGGAAATGAAATTCATTTTAATCAATTTGATTAAAATGGCCAATGGATTACATTAAACAATATAAACATTTTCCCTTTTTTTTTTTTTTATGAAACTATGATGTTATATCCATTCCAAAGGTTTTTTTTTCCCTTCACTTTTTCTGTCCCTGGTACTGAGTATAGCAGAAATAAATCACTGATTCCCCTTGGTTTCAATGGCCATCAAATATGTGTTTCTTATGAAACATACTAGCCAATAGTGTGTACAAAAATTATTTATCATTTTTCTTTACCCAAAGTGCTTATTCTACATAGCAGAGTAGGCTCTTAGGTAAAAGTGGCCAAATAGTATAACACATAAAATGGGACAGAGAGTTAAAGGAGGTATGATTAATAATTAGTCTCAGAAAATAATCATAAACTAGGAGATACTAGGAAAAACATCTAATAATAAAGAGGGAATTTGATGTATGTCAGTTGGCATGGCATTTGTGTAGACAACACTGACCCCGCACTCACAAGATCCAGCCCTACTTTGGGGTCTTGGCTATTGGTCAGGGTAGGTTACACTCATCCTATTCAAGTATGGCCTTGGACTATGGCTAGTTGGTGAACTCTTTGTTACTCATCTATAACAAGGTAAGGAGCTTGTGTCAAAATGTAAATGTATTATGTCACGAAGCATACCTACGTGTACTCAGGTGACATTTTTTGAAGAACATTGACTCTGGATGAAGGAAACAATGAGTTAAGTTATATTATGATGAATATTCTGACACTAACTTTCATACCCTGTGAACTGTCACTTTGCCATCATAATCGGATGGACTTCACCAGAAATGGGGAGAGATAGAGCACTTTACCTCACAGACATTCAGAGAATACATCTCCTTCAATCGTAGAATTCTTTGAGAATTACTCAAAGAATGCTTTTAAAGTTTTAGGGGCTAACCTGGAGATGACCATAGTCCACTCTTCAGCTCATATCTCCTTGACTGGAACTGGTCATGTGACTCCAGCCTAACTGCTGTAGAGGCTGGGAAATATTCACTTTATGTCCATTAGTCTAAACAGTCTTGACCAGCCCTTATCAACCACAATTACAATTCAGTAGAACTAAAATTTGGACTAACTCCGGGATTATTTGGGTTTTTAAGAGTAAAACTTGTGTCGTCCATCTCCACATACATTTAATAATTGAAAAGCTGTTGTAGAAAGTCATATTGATTGTGAAAATAGCACAAATGATATAAAAGTTCTGGACTAGTCACTTAAGGATTTTGTGCAATAAAGATACCTAATCGTATATATTGTTTTACCACATAAAATAGCTTTCCCATTCTTGGTTTTTTGTTTTTTGTTTTTGTTTTTTGCCTTTAATATAATGATCCTGTGAGATATACACTTTTTTTTTAATGTTTATTTATTTTTGAGAGATAGAGAAAGAGAGACAGTGAGTAGGGGAGGGGCAGAGAGAGGAAGACACAGAATCCGAAACAGGCTCCAGGCTCTGAGCTGTCAGTACAGAGCCTGATGCAGGGCTCAAACCCACGAACATGAGATCATGACCTGAGCTGAAGTTGGACACCCAACCGACTGAGCCACCGAGGCACCCTGAGGTACACACTTTTATATCCGTTTCATAGATTTAGAAGCTGTGATCCAGGAAGGATAAAAAAACTTGCTGAGGGTTATTCTTTTGGAAAACATAATTAATACCTTCCACGTTCCAGGCAGATGCCATGGGTTAAATCAAAGCTGAAAAAGTCAAATGTAGGTTTTCTTTCGCTTTAGTGCTCTTGTCATAGGATATAACTTCTACATTACAGTAGAGATATATTTTAACTGGGATTGTCCTTTACTGCAACAAAATTTGAAGCTCCAAGCATAGATTTGGTAACTGACCCAAATAGCTGCTTTATACTTGGTGGTAGAAATTTTTGCCTTTGATTTAAAGTAAATCACTGAATGCAACATTCTCACTCATCAAATATAACCATATTTTTTAAAATTTGTTCATTTTTTGCCCATTTTCATGATATGCTATATTATATGCCATTATGTATACTTTAATGGGGTTGGTCAAAGGATTACACCATTGTTCCTGGGTTTTGTTTTGTTTTTTCCTTCTTCTGAAAGTTCCCTCACTGAGTTAAGGGCATAGAGCTAATGGAGCCAAGATCAAGAGATTCATACATTAGACATACCTTAGCTTCATGTTCCCAGATTACATTGCTCAACGCAAACAGAGTTTTCAAAATATATCCCACTGCTTACATAATACTTAAAAATTAAGGAAAAATAAGGTACGGTGCAGGACCAACCATGAATAAAAATCAACTGAGCACGCATAACTCAGAGTAAGTCAGTGATATTATCTCTGTACACAAAGAACAGCAGAGTATACTGAATTTAATAGATGATACTATAATCATTATTTATTTAAGAGAGATTTTTAGGAACTTTTTGTAGTATGATACCTGAAAAAGATATGAAAGTTTAAGCTGTATGAAACTTTCAGGGTGAAATATGAAACTCTCTTCTAAGGTTTTGGATTTCGATTTGAAACTCAAAACTCAGGCCCATTTTGGAGGGGTTTGCAAACCTTGGCTACATTTAAGCATTGCACAAGCTTTTTTAAAATCTAGGCTAACCTGTTAGCTGCTATAGGAACTTGGCACCTTTTTTTTTGTAAGTCCGCTTACTTCTTGGTCAGTCACATAGTTTTTTGAATCAGCTTGAACAGAATTACGTGTTGTTACCCTAAGACTCAAATAGCTCTTTAGACATTTTTCTGTCTGATCCACTTCTTTCAGGAGGAACATTTCTGATCCAACCAAGATAGAATACAGTTCTTCACACTGTGTAGTAGTTACAAACAACTTCGAAATCTCAGTGATCTAAAAAAACAAGTTTTGTCATTTTTATAATACGTCTGATGTTATCAGAAAGGTTCTGCCCTTTGTATTCATTCAAGAATCCTGGATGGTGCAAGTCAACATGGGCTTCCTTGATCACCGTGGCAGGGAGAAAGACAGTATGGTGAATTACCCATTGGCTCGTAATGAGCATATCACTCTGTCATATTCCATTGGCCAAAGCAGGTCACATGCACATGCCTAACTTGAAACTCAGTGGGGGTGGGAAATCCTTTCATATGCATGGAAGAACAGGAGATCTGCACTAATTGTGAACATCCCTATGGTATATCTTTAAATTGAGAGATACAGAGAGAAAGAAATTATCTTAGAAATCAATTTTACTCATCCAAAAATCCCTAGAAAAGATATTTTATTTTAAATATTAGAGCCTCAGTCTCAACATGTCTAAAAATATACAAGTATCTGTGTGTGTGTGTGTGTGTGTGTGTGTGTAGCGTCATAGAACACACTCCAAGCCAAAGCTTAGGTCTTCCACTTACTAGCTGGGTGACCATCGGCGCCTTGCTTAATATCTCTGTGCCTCAGTCTCCTCATCTCTAAAATAGTTCTAAGAATAGTAACCAGTTCCTAAGGCCACTGTTAAAACACAATGAGAAAATATGTGCAGTGGGCTGACCAGATCCTGTAGCACAGTGAACACTCAGTACATGTTAATTAGTATTTTGATGTTATGGCGTCCTCCCACCCAGTCGACTTCAAATCTCAATGTCATTTCTGTCTCTTCCCTCTTGATCTTCACCCCCTATACCTACTTGGTCACCAAGACTTTTTAAAAGTAGGCATCAGCAAATGATACACTATGGTCCCGCAAACTAGAATCATTTTTATATTTTTAAAAGGTTGGAAAAAAAAAAACAACAAAAAATGTCTGTGACACAAAGCCCAAAACATTCACTGTGTGCCTTTTTAACAAAGTTTGCCAGCCCCAGCTCTAAAGCATCCCTTGTAGCGGTTCCCTCCTTTCATGACCAACAACCACGTTATTCCATTGCTGTCTTACTCCTCAGCTAATCCTCTGGCCCCGGGTCACTTCCCAATACATACTTAACCCTACTACTCAGATTTCTGCCTGGAGGACAAGTGGCACATTTTCTACATAATATTTTTCCTGAGTTAATCTAGCAACAATAAATATTTACTGACTTCTTTTCTGATAGATAAAGTTAGTTAATAGAGAAGGCTCTTACGGCAGCATTGTTAATTTGAGGACTACGTAAGGAAGATTTCAGTTTGTAGTTGGAAAAAGACCTGGGGAGGAGCCAGTGGAGAGGTGTAAGTGTCTTTGGAACAACAACAACAAAATGTCAGGAAGAAGCAATGGAGGAAGAGAAGAGAATGTGGCTCCCCCATGTGGGAGTAAAAGAACTCACTCATCCTTTCCACATAGACCTAATGGTGCAGCATTGCAGAACCATGCTTACAAGAAGGGGATACAGTGGTGAACAAAACGAAAGATGGGTAGGCCATCATATAGTTTACATTCTGAAAGATAAACTGTAAAGAAACAAGTAATTAGACTGGTTCTCGTAGATTGGAGGCAAACCTACATCGATCGCATTAACCTCGTGAAGTACATTGTATCACCCCACTATTTTTTGTGAGGAAACCGATGCGGACGTATGCGGGAATCAAATCATGCTAGCTCTCAGGAGCCAGTCCATAAGTTTGGGGGAACTTTGTAAGCCAGTTTTTAAACACAGCCACTATTCAAAATAAAATTACGTAAACTTATAATTAACGGAATTGTATTTCAAAAAGGTAATAAATACTCAACGCCTATCATATCCTAATTATTTTAATGCAGTTTACTATTATCTCTGCCATTGAGATTATTTACATCTACTATCTGGGTATGTTGGAAATACTGTTTAATGGTGTGCTGTTGTTCAATAGCACATTGCCAGTGAGTGGTAAAGCTGGAAGTTAAGCTGACGTATCTGGCGGACTCAAATCCTAGTATTGTAGCATTTCTCAAATTGTGGTTCTTAGACAATCTGCATCAGAATCCCCAGCAGAGAATAAGCACTGTAGTTTTTTGGACCTTGTGCCAGATAGACCTCCTGGTTCAGAATTTCTGGGGCTGGGGCCAAAGAACCTGGAATTTTCATATTCCCTCTAGGTGATTCATATGCTCCCTCTAATAGGACAACCATTTGTTCTTCATCATATTTTCTCTCAAATGTGGAGTTACTATATTCCTAAACAATAAGGTTTCACAATCTGAAATACGCTGTTGTTTTGGAGGACAGAGTACAGAAAGAAGCAATGTTGGCAAGAAAATGGAATTTTTCTTTTATTTGGCTGCCTAAGTTATTTTCAGAAAGGAAGTTTAATGGGCACGTTTGATTTTATATATCTAAATATACTTGGATATATGCACATATGTGTGTGTTATATACACATGCATGCATATGTGTTTATGATCTACGCTGTATACTGTATATGATAATCTTGGTCAGGTATATTGAAATGGCAACAATAACCCCGAGGAGCCACTCTAATGCCACTTTTCCCATGGTCTGCAGGAAATCTTCCAAACTTTGTTGAGAAATCGTGTGCTGTTATTATCAAGAATTTTTCAGGAGGGGTATATTTTGTAAGATCCTCCTGATCCAATTGAATCCAGATACTAAAAGAAGACAGCCAGCCACCTCATATGCTTTTCACAAGTCTAAAAGAGTCAGAATGATATCCCAAACTCGGCAACCTTACTCCTTCCTATAGTTTATCAACTTCCAAAGGATTTTAAAGAATATGGCACAACAGGGGAGTCACTTAAGGCAGAAAATTCGTCTCCACCAATGCTGAGCCTCCTGTTACAATGGATTAGTCATCAAAGTCGATTATTCTGTCAAATTCTCCAAGGGTGAAATCACACATCTTACCACTGGTGTGTGAGCAGGCATTACCGTCATCTTACTGGCACAGATACAAACTGTGAGTAACTTTTATGCAGTGCAGAGGAGGAAGTGCTGATACATTTAAAAGGGAGCTGCTTCTCCAGCAGCACCTGCCCAGAAGTTGCTGAAAAATTACACTCCATGCCTGTCTTTCAATACTCCCTACTGATAGGTCAGCAGTTATTCCAAAACTATCCCGATAAGAATCTGCTTGGAGCTTCTGGGATCATATTAACCAAAATGGAACCACTGAGTCAGAGAAAAGCAAAGAGATGAATCAGAATAGCTAACGTCTCTTTTTTGGCTGTTTATAGCATATCAACCTTCAAGGCAAAATCGCATTCTTAGCTCTTTGCAGAGTTTTTCTTACCACTACTGAGCTTATTCATGTCCCTGTTCTCATCATCTTGCAGTTTCCCTATCACTGTGGTAATGTCATTGTTTCTAGTATTTACTAATATTTGCCTTACACTGTTTGCATTTCCTTTAAGTGTGATTTCTCTGATGGAATATTTAGCTCTTTAAGGGTGCAAACTTTGAAACAGATTTTGCTATGGCCTCTACAGCACTGAGTACCTTGTAGATACTTAATAAATTTAAGTTGGTTGATGGTTCTATTAAATGGAAAGATATTGCTCTCAGGCTTTTGTGAGGCATTTTTGTATTTAAAAAATAGCATATACCTGAAAGTTATTGATTCGATTATAAAGTATTTTCTTTTACTATCCTTACCATTTAGAATAGGAACACAATTGAAATTATTAATATTTGGGATCAGAGAGAAACCAAAGGTATTTTCACATACTTTGCTATAGTTTCCTAATGCACCTTCAAATGCATTATTGTTCCATATCTAGGAGGAGTAGCCCCCAATTATAGTGGAGGGAGAAGGCCCAGAAATGGCAAATAGCTTGCCCGTCATCACATGTTTGGGAAGTAGCTGGGGTGGGACTTGAACCCTTATTGTTTGACTCCAAGTTTTATACCCTTTCCAATATGATACGCACTACTTGGGAGACTGAGGTCTTGTCTTTGACAGTAAGATACTGTGTGATCTTGAGTAAGTCAGTAAACCTCACTGGAAGCTCTTATATCAAATATAAAATAAAATAAGTGGGGCCCAAAAGCTTAGTCACCCAAAATGTGGGGTCATGTACTATGCAGTCATTGGTTACAGCCATCCTGAGCAGCTGGCTAGCTACGTGGGACCTCTGACATCTGGCTTCTAGATTAAAGGTCCCTGACTGCAGTTTGGTGCCACCTGGTGGCAGTTGTTCACTCTGACTCATATACCAAATGAGGATGATTCTGGATTTGGTGGCCCATTGGAAGATCTAGAATATGGGCAATAATTCTAGGAATCTCTGGGTTAGTAATGCCAGTTTATTCTGCCTAGGGCAAAAAAAAGATTAGTCCTAGAAAATAACCCTCACTTTAGTGTACTTCTATTTTCAAACGGTGTATATCTGAATTTATGTAATCATCAGGCGTACTATCACAAGGCATAACTGTAGTTTTGAAGACTTGTACTAAAAATCAAAAGTGATAATGTCTTTGAAAAGGGCTTTTGCAAAGTTTAAGGCACTAATAGAATGCAAGGGATTATCATAAGTTGCTAATTCCTTTACAGAAAATTGTCCAGTGTTAATAAATACGACACAATATGATCGTTTTTTTTTTCACTTTAAGTCCACACATTCTGCTGTTCTGCTTTGTCCTTGCCCCGATTCTGTCTTCAAAAGGATTCAGCAAAACAAAGTAGACTGATCCCTAGTTCAAAAACTCCTCAGTGATTCATACCTCCGAACCCTTACTGCTCATTATTAAACACAATATTAATTCCTTACTTTGCTATATTTATGTAGCCCCTTTTTGCACATATTTCCTTAGTTTCCACAGCAATTCCATTTTATAAATGAGATCCAGTTGTAAAAAGATGACTTATTAAAGATTATTCATGTATTAAATGTCAGATTCGATCTTCCAATTCAAAGTCCACTAGTTCCAAATATATTACTCTTTCCTACTGCTTCTTCCTTTGTCTGACATTCATGGTTTTGTATGATCTTGCTCCAAACTACTTTTCCAAGTTTATTTTCAGCACCTGCTAGTTTATTCTTCTGTATAGGAATGCCTTTTTCAAATTCAAAATATGCTACCAGCTGTCATCTGTGAAGCTTACATACTTCCAAAAACCCAAGAGATGGTAATGTCTGAATCAGCATCGCCATCGTCCTAATCACCAATTAAAGTGTGCTAATAGTAATTGAGATGCCTCACAGTATAAATGTACTGTGTTAATTATGTGGTGGTTGGAATCACCATGCCCTTTCACTTCTCTTGTAAGTGATGCACAAAAAAAAAAAAAAAAGCAATGCACACATACCACAGACGTTTTGGCACTAAATAAGACAAAAATCTAATAGTATATAAGTCAAGCATTAATAGAGAGGCTGTATCTCATAATTCCTAATATCCTGGACTCTAGATTCAAATAGACTTGGGTTTGATTCCTCTCTCAGCCATTTATTAACTTGTCACCATGAACATATTAGCTCATCTCTCTGAGCCTCAGTTTTGTCTTACATAAAATGGGGACGATTATAATGGCAGAACCTTCACCATAAAATGCAAGAGAGAGTAATTTTAGATAATGCATATAGAATGCTTAGTGTAATGTCTAGTAAGGAGTAAAATCCATTGTGTTTGCTATTTATTATTATTACTAATATTATTATCTTTAGGAATGTTACTATTATTGTTAGTCTTTACTCCCTTCATGTGCCTGATTGCCTAGGTAAGATCAAAGCCAACAGGAGTGAACAATGTAATTAGCAGACTGATAAGTGTCTCCATACCAGCAGTGCTTTGTGATTAATATTTTATGATGGATTCCATTTTCAAATTAAATTTAACGGCCTTGATAGCTATGCAGAGGCCAATACTGGAATAGTGAGTTATCTCATTGGATAATTGGAAATAATGGGTGTCAAGTTTAAATGATTTTGTTGGACTTCATAGGGAGCCACAGCCATCCATAACTGGCAGAGGAAACTTTTCCCAACTTACACATCACATTTACCTTATGCAGACTATGCATTTATTTTAAAGATGGGATAAGGTCCTCCAGTAACCTGGCCATAGTCAGTGACCGTAAGTTGAACTAATAAGACACTAGGGATGAAAACAAACGGATGTAAGGTCAGTTTATTATCTATATCACTCTACTAATGTTCTTACGAGCCGTCCTGCATGTGTCTCACAACTCACTCTTGCTCTGTGTCCTTTTTCAAGATTTACTTTTCCATGTGTTACACATTTCACAAGGTTTATATCTCATTTCCCTTAGGTGAATGTTGAAATATGTTGAATTCTGTTGTTACTAAAAGTTTAACCATGAAAGAGTTTTCCATAATTATTAATTACTGCTCTTCACTATTATTTATGATCATTTTGCTATTAATTTGCAACTATTAACTACTAATAATCTCTAGTGTACATATATTGTAAATACCTCCAATACGGTTTCATTAAAACCTTGGTGCAGCCACTCTGGAAAACAGTGTGGAGGTTCCTCAAAAAATTAAAAATAGACCTACCCTATGACCCAGCAATAGCACTGCTAGGAATTTACCCAAGGGATACAGGAGTGCTGATGCATAGGGGCACTTGTACCCCAATGTTTATAGCAGCACTCTCAACAATAGCCAAATTATGGAAAGAGCCTAAATGTCCATCAACTGATGAAGGGATAAAGAAATTGTGGTTTATATACACAATGGAATACTACGTGGCAATGAGAAAGAATGAAATCTGGCCTTTTGTAGCAACGTGGATGGAACTGGAGACTGTGATGCTAAGTGAAATAAGCCATACAGAGAAAGACAGATACCATATGGTTTCACTCTTAGGTGGATCCTGAGAAACTTAACAGAAACCCATGGGGGAGGGGAAGGAAAAAAAAAAAAAAGAGGTTAGAGTGGGAGAGAGCCAAAGCATAAGAGACTGTTAAAAACTGAGGACAAACTGAGGGTTGATGGGGGGTGGGAGGGAGGGGAGGGTGGGTGATGGGTATTGAGGAGGGCACCTTTTGGGATGAGCACTGGGTGTTGTATGGAAACCAATTTGACAACAAATTTCATATATTGAAAAAATAAAAATAAAAAAATAAAAAACAAACAAAAAACCTTAGAGCTGCAGATGAAACTCAATGACTTCATCAAAAATGTCTGCCATATAACCTAATTGGCAAAGAACATCTTCTCTGTCATGCCAATCAACCAGATCACTCTTGTATTCTGTCAGGAAGAGGTCTAGCTTCATTTTCCACTTCAAACAAACCTGTTAATTCATGCCCCCAAGACAATCATCTCTCTTTTGAATTCAGATCCTGAAATAGATACATAGAGAAGGCACAGAACCTTACCAAGAGTTGCAGCACCTGGATGAAATAAACTGCAGGCAATTCAGCATTTCTCATGTGGTTTTGAAGGACCTTCCGTTAACAGAGGCCTTGGATCCTAGAACCTTCCTTTTGTTTCGGCCCTCTGGGGGTTTTAAGACCTTACAGTAAGGCAACGTGAAAGTAGGGGCTTGTGCCTTTCATCTGTAAGGTAGGAAGTAGACTTTTGTGAAATAGAAGATCAAAAGAGTGAGAATATTTGACCCCCCATTGGACACCTAGAAGACTGTTCCTTTGAAACTACTCATGTCACTAAACCCGGAACACCTTCTCATACTTTGAGCAGGGCAGGTACCCCAGCTGCCCAAGCACCCACAGCACGTGATACAAATTTGACACTCAGTAGTGAGGTATTGAATGAGGGACTTTTACCCTGTTTTATTTAGCTTTTTACATTATATAATTCCACCAAAAAAAAAAAAAAAAGGTAGCCTATCATCTTTTTTCTCACAGCTTATCTCTGCAATGAAAATACGTTATCTTTTAATATCAAACAATTTTCCTTTTAAAAATCATATATGTGCACCGAAACAACTTTGAAAAATAGAGGAAAATATAAAACATTGCTTTGCACTCCCACTGCTGCCGGTTACAGCTTTCTTGCCTTTCCACTCTGTGTTTAAGCGCTCATTGTTTTTCGCCCCATATGCCCTTTTATAAAAACAAAATTAAAATAGGGACAACAGGGTATTCTTTTGTCCTTACTTTTACCAGGCCTCCGGAAATAGAAAATTCATTATCAGCTAGACAGTTACTCTTAAATAACTTTCTCAAAAAGAATATATCTGGAGCACGTTTTTCAGCCTTCGTAAATCTCTTCCCGCCACGTCAGGTAGAATTCATCACAGCTGGTGTGAGGTTGTGCTTTCACATCGGAATTCTTGTGTTTGTACCATCCTGCGGGGAACCACTTGCCACAAGTGGATATTGAGCGGTTGAGACGTGGCTGGTCTGAAGTGAGATATGCTGTAGGTGTTACGTGCACGCGAAATGTCAGAGATTTCATGCTGTAGCCATATCTATTCCTCCTTTCATCCGTAGAGAGCTATAAATATATTATATTCAATTTGAATTTAACAGAAATATACAGACAGTATACAGTTGATGAAATTATGTAACCCGTTAAATGTCATACAATACATAAATATTTTGTACTGCGCAATGTAAACTGTTTTTATACTGTAAGTACTTAATGAGGGGCACCTGACTGGCTCAGTCGGTAGAGCAGGTGACTCTTGATCTCGGGGTTATGAGTTCAGGCCCCACGCTGAGTGCAGAGATTACTTTAAAAAAATTTAATGAGAGGGGCGCCTGGGTGGCGCAGTCGGTTAAGCGTCCGACTTCAGCCAGGTCACGATCTCGCGGTCCGTGAGTTCGAGCCCCGCGTCGGGCTCTGGGCTGATGGCTCGGAGCCTGGAGCCTGTTTCCGATTCTGTGTCTCCCTCTCTCTCTGCCCCTCCCCCGTTCATGCTCTGTCTCTCTCTGTCCCAAAAATAAATAAAAAACATTAAAAAAAAAAATTTAAAAAAAAAAAAATTTAATGAGATATTGTATATGTTATCTCGTTAAATTTTACCTATAAATTATAAGTTGATATGACAATGTTCTCAATATATTAGGTTAAATAAAATATATTGTTAAGGGGCGCCTGGGTGGCGCAGTCGGTTAAGCGTCCGACTTCAGCCAGGTCACGATCTCGCGGTCCGTGAGTTCGAGCCCCGCGTCAGGCTCTGGGCTGATGGCTCGGAGCCTGGAGCCTGTTTCCGATTCTGTGTCTCCCTCTCTCTCTGCCCCTCCCCCGTTCATGCTCTGTCTCTCTCTGTCCCAAAAATAAAAAATAAAAAAAAATAAAAATATATATTGTTAAAAATAATTTTACCTGTTTATTATTTTAATGTGGCTACAACAAAATTTCAAATTACATGTGAGGCTAGCACTGTATTTCTGTCGATATTACCAGAATTGCAAAACAAAGGCCAAATGTTTACTTACCCCTGTACCTTTTGAAGTTTCTCTCTTTTTCTTTTCTGCTGCTTGATGCGTGTAAAAAAGTTTTTAATTCTTGTCTATCAAAATACTTTCTAGACTAGGTCTAGGTCCCTATTTTGTTGACACATGGTAAATTATTTAGATTTTTATTTTTATTATTAACTTATTTTTCAATTGTTCTTGTTTCTTCCTTGGCTAGAACTATATTCTTAGATCAAACACCTTTCTCTGCCTTTGCAGTGCATCATCTAAAAATCTCTTTGCCCTGCTTTTCCTCAGAGAGAAGTTCGAGTTTGCGTCTGCGAAACTGATCTGATTGCTTGCAGTGTCGAATCCATTGTCTGACCCCAAAGGAATCTCATCTTGCTTTTACAGTTAGTTTTCTTATAATTATTTCTTTCAAAGTAATCCAGTCACCTTTGCACATCAACTGGTTTTCCTTATGGCTTTTTTCCTCTGTCCCATATTTCTATGCCTTCCTGTCTTTTACTGATGATGATTTATTTTCTGAAGACAATTATCTGATGCGTATTGCAAATCATTTGCAGAAGTGAGCTCTTCCTTCAAGTCAGAATGATGTACCCTTTTTCTGTTTTTTTAATAAATTTTCCCGGGTTATTTAAATTTACTCATTCTTAAATGAGAAGACCGAACTGGAAATACTGGAACTGGTATTTCCCAGGAGCCCAAGACGATTGCTTTCCATCCGATGGAGCACTTTTTTAGTGAAAGGGGTAATATTCACAGTTGTACTGGTGCAGCAGCTGTAAGTTGGGATGTATGGTAACCTTACCTTATCCTCATGCTCTGTCACTTGAGCAGTGGTCTAGTTTCCTTTCCAGATCTATAGCAGGAGGTAAGACCCAGCTCAGAACCCAATGTCTATGCTTGACTAGGGCTCTGTGTATTGTATATGCTGCACTATGAGGTCTCCTCCTTATTCCTTAGATGAGATGTCCCTTGCTGAGCTATCACCTCCAAGAATGCAGTGCCCAAACAAGTTTCCTCTGTTTATTCCCTCCACATGGCCTCTATCCAGCTAACTTTCTTCCCAGTTTTAATTACTTTTTTTTTGTTTGTTTTTGGAAAGGTGTTTATGAATAGATGTATAAACATAGGTTCTTATGAATAGAGGTGGGAAACAGTATTCTGGTCATTTCAAACAGTAGATACATAGTATCCCAAGATACAGACTTTGTGGGAGCAGTTTACAGGATCAAGAGTTACTTAGTTTTAAGTATATAAATTTCCTCAATTTTCTGCTTGTCTGGCCATCAGTTGCTTTATTCGGTATGATTTCAGTGGCCTTTCAGCTGGGGAAATTCCATCAATTTCTGGCAATCGGCTGGTTCTGGCTTTAGAATGATTCAAGGATGTTGTGATTTTTTTTTTATCTTTCTGTTCTTGCTTGGGTATTTTAATAAAAATTGGAAAGACTACATTATGATTACCAGCCAAATGTTATTTTAATTTTTTTTATTGTTGACTTCTGTGTAGTACTGAGCATCCTCTAAAAATTGAAGCAAGCATCCTCTTGCTTTTCCCTATCTGAAGAGGAGAGGCTGTAGGGACCCTGATGTTAACAATCCAGATTTGTAGTGATAAAAAGGGAAACTTATGTTTTTATTGTGGAAATAAGTAATTCAGCCAAGAATGGCTAACCCCAAGAGTCTTCTGGGCTACTCAGTCCTGTAAAAGAGCACTCCCTAATACCTTCACAGGTAGGACTTGCAAATATATAGTCGGCAGATGCTTTGTTTGTTTGTTTGAGGGTCTGTCTTGTGCAGGTATTGGCCAACGTGATGAGGCTGAGAAACATGAAGATGTGATCCCTAGTCATAAATGAGTTTATAGTCAGTCTCCCTGGAGAGAAAGGATGTACTTAAGATTAACAGTAATATCACATCTTAAGTGTCCAATAAATGGTTTCAGTGATAAGTACAGCAGCACGTAAAGGGAAGGCTGCTCGCTGTGGGCCGTTGGACAAACATCATAATGGAAAGAATAAGTGAGTTAAGTCCTGGCAGGACCAGAATCCTCAGTTAAGTTAAGGAAGGACATTAGAGAGGGACTATGAGCAAACACTAGGTCGGGAAAGTGCATAGGACATTCAGAAGACAGTATGCACAATAGTTTGGAAAGTTGGCAGGAGTTATATAAAGGAACGGCGATAGACAAATTTGGTCACATAAGTGAGTGGCAATAAGTTCAGTCAGATTGTAGGGTCTGTAAATGCCAGGCTAATGTAAAGACCATAAATCTCCAGAAGTGTTGAATCATTCTTAACATGATCCCTAATTATAGCATTTAGGCTTTAAAATTTTTATTGTAAAGGTCTCTTTGTTGTGTGACATTCTAGTTGACCCTTTCCTTTTTCTAAAACAAACATACATAGAGCAGAGCAATGTATGATAGGGTCTCCTAGGATATGGTTTAATATTGATTTATGATATTCATGAAGCTAAACCTTCTTTTTTAGTCACAAATACTTGTTTAATTTCTATTTAAGGAGTCAAATAGTTTTGACCTGCTCTCTTATATGAAGGTTTTGAAATTTTTGTCAACTATCAATAAATCAACACCAACTATTTAATGAATGAATAAATGGATAAACAGCATTCACGATTACTTTGCTCAGGTTACAAACTAATTGTAGCACTTAACTCATTGCACTGTGGCTTTTAGTTGAAAAGAGGATACTGAGCCAGAAATAATCACTACTCAGTAAGTCAGTGCTTTAACACATGAACCTGCCACATGCTGTGGATACACAAAGGGCATGATGAAAGTTGTCTAAAGGTTTGTAAGAAAGTATCATGGGACAATTACCATTGCTAGCTCATGAAGGTTGAATAGAAACTCAACAGCAGGCAAAGGAAGGAAGCTAGACAGAAGAGATATCAAGATGAAAAGCAAGGAATCCAGAACCAGCGTGGGATGTTTTAAAAAAGAAATCAGGGGCGCCTGGGTGGCTTGGTCGGTTAAGCGTCCGACTTCAGCTCAGGTCACGATCTCACGGTCCGTGAGTTCGAGCCCCGCGTCGGGCTCTGTGCTGACAGCTCGGAGCCTGGAGCCTGTTTCAGACTCTGTGTCTCCCTCTCTCTCTGCCCCTCCCCTGTTCATGCTCTGTCTCTCTCTGTCTCAAAAATAAATAAACGTTAAAAAAAAAATTAAAAAAAAAAAAAAAAGAAATCAGGCAGCTCTGTATGGATGAAGTGTCAGATGCGTGGCAAGATGTCATGAGAGATGAGATTGGAAAGACAATTTGGGGCCAGACTGTGAAGACTTGAAAACCACTTCTTGAACAAGTATACAAATACGTTTTTTAAATGCTTTTAATAATAAATTAATAATAGTAATCATTTCTGGGGTATTTAGAATTAATTGATAGTTATCCAGTTGTGCTTGTTAGACAGGACGAGTCTTGGGTGCTCCTACTCCTCTGCGATTTTCTGTCCCTCTCTCAAATAGTACTTATATTAGAGAAACCACAATTTTATAGAAAATATAAATCATAGGTTCTGGATTGGCTATCATGGAGTTTATAGAAGCCAGAGACTGGATTTCCCACGGTTTCAAGATGCTAGATATTAATGTCGTATCACTTTGAATAGGCTGAAGTAAGCTAAAATAACCAGTAACCCTAAAATCTCAGCAGTTTAACATGACTGATGTACATATCCATTGAAAGTTAGCTCTAGCACTGCCCCATGGTGTCTATTTCATGACCCAAGCTGGTAGTAACCGCTACTGGAGCAATGCTTGTCCTGTGGCAGAGGGGAAAGAGACCATGTTAAAGTACAACCTGGTTTTTAAAACTCACAGCAAGAAGTGACGTACATCGCTCATGCATACCTTTCCCTGGTCAAAGCAAGTTCCCTGGACAGCCTGTCCTCCCAGAGGGAGGCAGGAGATAAATGGCCCGCCACAGAGCTCAACCTACAGCACTAACCTACATGCAAAAGCCATCTTGAAATTTGAGACTTCTTGCAAAATCATTCATATTTTGTATTTGAAGGGAGGTCTTCAAATTAAGGTCCCTACTTGGCTGATTTGCATGAGAGATGTTTCTGCTATTAAACAGAAATGTATCTTTAAAATTTATTTAAAATTGTAAAACCTCTGTCGGTTGAGTGTCCGACTTCGGCTCAGGTCACGATCTCGCGGTCCGTGAGTTCGAGCCCCACGTCGGGCTCTGTGCTGACTGCTCAGAGCCTGGAGCCTGTTTCAGACTCTGTGTCTCCCTCTCTCTCTGCCCCTCCCCCCACTTGCACTCTGTCTCTTTCTCTCTCTCAAAAATAAGTAAACATAAAAAAAAAATTTAATTTTAAAACCAACTTCTTTTCTCCCACCCTTTGCCAGTGTTCATAAAACAGCTGTGTGCCAGGGTTCTGTGCTAGATACTTTCAAATATATTATCCCATTTAATTTGCAGAGCTGTGCGGTATGTGTTTATATGTACGATAAAAAGGCCCTGAGAGCTTAGGCGCCTCTCTGAGATAGGAAAAGTAGTAGGATTGTTTTTAAGGGACCTACAGTACCATATGTTTGATGTTCTTATGGAATTTTTAAAGGTATTTGAAAGTGTCATCTTTGCAAGTGAATGTTTTACGGAATTATTTATTGAAAATCAGTTTTGCTTCTATATAATTACTGTAGATCTCTAAAGGTTAAGTTCATTAAGGTCTATTTCATGACTGAGAAGCATGTAAAAATAGGGATGCAGTTTAACAAGTAGAATTTAATGGTGTATGATTTTCTTTCAGCCATCCCTCTAATGCTTCATTTCTTTCCACATAAATAATACAATGTATAGGAATTTTAGTAGACCCTCCATTCCTATATGTCCTTCTCCTTGTTT